>NW_008666302.1:26221-98834 GCF_000695815.1 Acanthisitta chloris | reverse complement strand
ACAAGTTAACCCCCTGAAGGAAAACAAAAACCATCCTGACTTCTGTTGCTGAGGGAAACTCATGACTTTTGTATGTCTGTTTGACAGATGCTTACCTGTTCTTCCAGGTCTCAGAGCTTTCCAGCAAATGAACCACAAAGCTGTTCCCCACTTGTTCAGGCAAGAAAATCTCCTGGTACAAGAACATGTTTTTCTTAGCCTTCAGTTGAACCTTTGCCCATCTTCACATAGTGGGCCACACTTTAATAGAGAGATCATTCCCTGTGTATCTAAATAGCAAAAAGCAAATTCTCTAGAAGGACAGAGTGACCTCATGGCTGTATCATTTTTCCCATCAGCCTATTTTGGAGGCAAAGACAGGATCCTGGGGCTTGCAGCTCAAAGCCACCTGACCTATGAGACTGATCGTCTCTTAGATTTCCTCTCTTGGTTCTCAGCACAGGGTAAATGCATTCAGAAGCCTGTGAATGTTAAGGGTAATTTAATACTTGAAAGTAAATGCATGTGATATTGCCTTCATTAGTGATTTCCTCATCACTTTGTTGACATTATGGAATGCACTGGAGTGCAATGACAACTGATGAAATGAAACAATCTTGATCTTAACTCTAAACAAAATTACTGTTACCTTGTGTGTGCAGAGAACAAGCATGAAATGGAAGCTTGAAAACAAGACAAAAAATCCAAACAAAACTTCAGGTTAACTAGAAGGAACTGGGGGAGGAATGATATAAAAAGTGATTTTAATTTCCATAACCAGCAATGGAAAGGCATGGGAGTATTAACCATTAATCTGATAATGCACCTCACAACAGGTAACACTGAGAAGTATAATAGTAAATAAGATTTCTTACATTTCTGCCTTATAATACAAGAAAAATGTAGAAACTTGGGGGAAGACATAGAATTATTCTTGTATACATTCTTGCATCCTTATGTGAATAAGTTATTAAGGAGAGCTATGTAAAAAAAATCAATCTCAAAATATTTTGTTCTATGGTCATGAGGCATGGGATGGGGAGGAGGAAGGGGAAAAATTGCTCACTCTTCTGTCATGAAGATATTCTTTCCTCAGAAGCACCTGTTGGTTCATTGGTTATATACTTCAATGCTTTTATAAGCTTTTATAAGTCTATCTGCAGAAGAAGAATCTCCCCCACCAGTACCTTGAACTAGTCTAGGGGAACTTCTGAATCCTAAAACAAAACTCTTCCAGTGGACTTCGAAGCTTGTACATGCAGCAGAACACTAGGCTGGTGAGGTCTTTGCAGCCTGTGTTGCTAAGGAGACCAGGAACCAATTCTGGAGAGCAATCTCAGTACATTTATATAACAAGGAATTGCAGGTTTCAGTGCTGCAAGCATACAGATTTCTCCAGTAATATGTACTGGATATATTTGAGAGGGCTGGTTTTTTCCACAAAAAATATATCCAGTAGAATAAGTGGAGAAATATTTGAGACAACTTTTAGGGCTTTTTAAAAAAATTTATATTTGTTCTAGCTTTCATGCTCTTTGAGTAATCAATAGCATCGAAGGAGTCAAAAGATTCTGAAGATAAGAACACTCTTAGCCTTGCCCATACAAAATACTGCCTGAAGGTTGCACACTGCTGCAGACACATTCCTGTGGCCAGCCCACAGCTGACAGGCAGCAGACACCTGTCCAGTGAGGATTCTGAGCCATGAAGATGCCTCCTTCCTCACCCAGCAAGTAAACTGATGTAGGGCTGGCTGGGACAGAATAGTTGCAACCCAGTGTTGACTAGTTGAATGGTTTTGTTGCATAACCTGAATGTGCAGGTGCATTTGATGGTTAGGGGTTTTCAAGATAGAGCATTTTTTCTTCTAAAACATTCTCTCTCATCCTGGTTCAGTTTTATCTGGCTCTTTTTCATTTCAGCTGTCCATTTTAACAGTGCATTGTGAAGGCTATACTTGCATTTGGTTTTAAGGAGATGTAGATTTTTATAGGTTATATTCATCGATTTCCAAATCAATAAAAAACCCTAGTATACTAATAACTTCTATTTCATTTAATAATGTCAACACAATGTAATAAAAGAAAGATATTGAAGCAGTTTTTCTTATTTGTTTGGCACTTCAAATGGAAACATATAGACATGCTTGTATATTGGGAAATACGTTTGTATATTGGGAAAGTGCTCACTTTTGCCACCAATTTTGTCTCATCAGTTTTGTAGCTAAATCGAGACCTTTGCTAACATACTTACTGAGGAGAGGCTAAATTGGAGAAATTAGTTTTGCATTTAGTTC
Organism: Acanthisitta chloris; assembly: GCF_000695815.1. NCBI lineage: Eukaryota > Metazoa > Chordata > Aves > Passeriformes > Acanthisittidae > Acanthisitta > Acanthisitta chloris. The sequence goes on along the minus strand of NW_008666302.1, from coordinate 96,559 downwards.
CAGAAATTACTGGCATTGTGGGATTATAAAACTGATGCTCTAGGAGCTTCTGTGAATACTTATTCATATTGCAATGTACTAGCAGCCATATTAATGTATTCACTAGAAGTAAATGTGATCAGTTCAATTTATTCACTTTATAGAGATATACAAGATTCTGCCTAACTATAGGAAACACAAATTTCTTACAACTGGCTACTAAAATTAAAACTAATAACAACATATGACTACAGTTTCCTGCTTCCCATCTTGTTTTGGAAAAACAGACATTACTTTCTGTTCCCTAAAATCCAGATTTGCAAACAAAAGAAATCATAGTCTTTCCAACAAATTCTGCATTTGCAGAATAAGACACTTCAAACTATATTAATTTTTATTGTATTACCCTGGTATTAAAATACCATGATGAAGGCAGAAGTCAGTGCAGAAACATTTAAAGTGACAGAATCTGAGTAAAGAACTTACAGACTAGCAGAGAGTATTACAGACACTGGAAGAACAATTTCCCTAGCATGCTATTTGTCCAATGGCAGGAATAGGAATTCCTTAGGCTTTATAATCCCCATATAATTTAAAATAATTATAGAAGTGTTATTAAATAGAAATTGACCAGATATATAATGCTGGTTCTCTGTTCAAGGAGTTGCCACATCAGAAGTAGGTTTAGCCCAACCCATATATAGTAAGCTCATATAACTCATAACACCTGGTTAAGGACCTGTGGTGCTGTAGGGAATCTAAATAGAAGGGATTTTATTTAATAATAAGCTTTGTCCATTGGGAAACCCATGAAGAAAATATTTAGATATCAGCGTTAGTGTCCTATATGCTGAAAGGCACAAACCAATCTTTCCCAGAGCAGGTGAAATAATAGTGGACGAAGCTCAACTTCTATATAGTGCAATAAAGTCTTCTTAAATCCAAGTTGTTACTAAAAATTGTCTATTTGTGGAATACTTTGCTCCTTGTGATTACAACTGATAGAGGGTTTCCAGTTTATTGCATAAATCCAGAAGGATTATGAGGTTGCATTGGTGGCAACCAAGAAGAAGTTTACCTCACTCTGGCTGCTGTACTCTAAGTCAAATTGAAACTTCTGGAAAGGAGAAGGAAGGGGGAATTACTTGTTTTCTCAAGGGCAATCTTGGCTCTGCAGAACTTTTCAAATGCAGAGTGGAAAAGGCAGCAAGGGAAACAGTAAGCAGCATGAGTACAGACTGGGATATTCCTGAGAGAACCAAGCTGTTTGCCTACAGCATGGTACTGACTGAAAGATGAGCTCTGGAAGAAACAGAGGAGAGAAACATTCCTAAAAATGCAGAGGAAACTTTAGTGTTTATTTCAGCCCACAAAGTCACTGCCAGCTGTTGACTTTGGTAGGCCTTGGAGAAAGGACACTCATTCTGCAAGAGACATTGGATGGGATTGATTTTTTTCATATTTCCTTCATCCAGTAGGTCTGATGTTCCCTACTTCCTGAGTCATCTTCTCCAAGCCTGTTTGCTTTTGTGCTAGCATCACAAGCAAGATTAGTTTGGAGTCTTTTGTAGATTACATACAAGCAAGTGTGGCAGGAAGATAGTGGAGAGGTTCTGCTTCAAAATGTTAGGAAATTCGGTGTAGAGACAGCAGAGAGGCATAAGTACCAAATAACCCCAGGCTGGAATGTCAGGACCCAGATATCCACTGTGTTCTGCTAATGCATTTGTTATTAAACTGCTCTTCACCTGCTGAGGATTATAGGATTAGATGAATAGAAAATGATGATGCCAAGCAGTTCAAAGGGCAGCTGCAGGTATCACAGACTCTGCTGTCCACTGCCTATCACCAAACGGCTCAAAAACTGAAATTCTAACAACTAACTTGTCTGTAGAGTGCTCAAAACCATATTCAGTGTCACAAATAAGAGTTGTTGAAAACAGAATATTTCCCACTAGAATTTCTCAGCTGGCCAAAATTTAGTATCTGTCCATAGTCAAGACATCAGGTTTACAAACATTCCATTCTGATGGACCATTAGCCTATATTTTAAAAGATGCCAAATATTTGTTTCCTTGGAGAAAGAGGTAAAAGAGAAAAGGTTGATTTTTTTCCTCGGTTCTTTTTTTACTCTCCATTTTTTGTGGTTCCAATCACATCATAGACAAAATTACCAAATAAAGATTTTTCAGGATGATTTGCTGAACTTAAATTAATCTGTATATGTCAGCCAAGAGAACAAAGTTTGACATTAGGTCTGCATTATCAAGTGGATTAAAAAATCCTGCACAACAGACTTTAATAAACATGCACAATACTTTCACAGATTTCTGAAGCAGACTATAAGGAAAGAGATTTAATCCCAGCTCTTCGAGATGACTTGTATTTGGTGGTCACAGTATCAGATCACTTGTGGCCTCAGCCTAGCAAAATGTTTCACCCTAATAGGAGTATAGGAGCAAATCCTAATCAGAGTAGTAATGGATTCACAGCTCTATGCTAAGTTCTGTCTTGAAGGGCTGTAAAAGCTAAGAAAAATTAGAATTCATGATTAGGCTAGTTTGCATTCCTGATGACAGATGATTTTAGGAAGAGTGATAATATGATAATACTGAAGTTGTGAAGGAAACAAATCATTCAACAATTAAAATACAAGACCAGAGCTTGTTACCAGGCATTTTTCAGAAGATTTACTATATAATATTTCTGGTAAATCATTAACATTTTCTGATTCTGAAGTTTGCTTCTGTTTTCCAAGCCCATGAGATTTAATAGATTGCTTTTAAGAACTAATGAAGATTTGGCATGAAGTTTTCAACAGCATCTAACTTCTTCAATTTTAAAAGTTAGCATGTTGATGATCTGAAGTGCACCTGCAGCTATACATGATCTTTCTGCCACTAAACCCTAATATTGTTCATTGTACTTTCAAACCACTCCTTACATGCTGGTGAAAGTTGTATCTCAGGGTCTTGCAGGGAGAAAGGCTGTTGCCTGCACAACCAGTTTTACTGGATTAGATACTCTCTAGAGTTGTTTTCTTTGAATTTTTATCCCAATCTAGGCTTTTTAGTTTAATCAAGGAAATCAAAAGCTTGTTCTTGATTTCAAGACTGGAAACTTACAAAAGTAAAGGAAACTAAAAATTATAAATTATACCTGACATTATTATACTTTGAACCTTAAAGGATTATGTAAAACATTGTTACTCAAGGAACAGCTTCAGCTCATACCACTCCATGCCCATCCATGCTGCTGCTCTTAGTACAGATTAGAACTAGTTTGAAGATCTGAAGAGTTCCCACACTGCTAGAGTTCGTCAAACACTTTTGTGAGTTATTTTCTCCCTTTACTCAGAACAGAACTTCACCTCTTCCCTGGCATTGTTATTGCATAGGAATATAGCTTCTGAATCTAGACAGTGATGACTGTTTTGACTCCTGTCCCCCCACCCTGTCTTTCAGAAGAAGCTATAATAGGAGCTTTACCTTTAGGTAATTAACTAGTATATGAAGTGCATGGGATCACCCACAACGTTAATGCATATGGATGAGTATTGAAGGAGAAAGAAAACTTACTTCCAATGACTGTGGTTCTTCTGCATTCTCCTTCAGCACTCTGTCCAACTCTCCTGCAGGTGATTCCATGGTGAAAGGGGACTGCCCTCCTATCTACCTGGCAAACAGAAGAAGAGTGAAGGTGCAAGAGTATTTTAAATGTCAGTTTAGAAGACCTGACACCCTCAGAGCGGAGGTCATCAGTCTCCTCCAGAACTGACAACAAAGATGGATTCGTTGTCAGCATAGTGCCAAAGCCTCTTGACTGTTTGAAAGTCTCTTGACTATCCAAATTCAAAAAGAATAGAGTTTCTAGCCAAGAAATACTTATGCATGTACAAATCACACTCTGGTTGTGCCCAGGAATTAAAAGAACAGCAACTTCAATATCTGTTCAAAACCTAAACACAGATGTCTATGGCAAAAATATGCTTGCTAAAAGATGGTGATGATGAAAGATAAAACTGCCTGCAGAAATTGGCACGGTCATGATAAATATGGTAAAATATTAAATAACATGAATGGAAATTTCAAGGTACCACATAGAAAAAGTGTGGGGCCAGAGCTGAGTGCAGCCTTCATATTGTTTTACAAAGCTGGAGGAACTGCTAGAAAACAGAACGAAACAAAAGAACTCTTCCCCCAACCTGTGAATGAAATCATATAGAAAGCATTTTATTTTGGAAAAAAAAAAAACATAGAAAGAGTTCTGTTTTGGCAAAAAAGTTTCACTTCACTGGCTAAGTTCTGTGGTTTAGCTGAATAGCTGAGATGATGTAAGGGACATGGGCATATGGAGGAAGAACATTAACTTCCAGGCATATCTAAGGCATAACAGCCTGACTTAGGCACCTACAATATAAAGACACATCATAACATGAATATGCATGTAGACAACACTCAACATACAAGTGCCTCACTTTGCATGCTACAGCTAAGGAGGCTTATGGAACATTTCCAATTTGACTTCCCAAATATGTCCATCTAAGCCTAACTTTTTAGCAGAACTTCGACTTTTACATGCTAGCCTGTACTAAAAATTATACTTCTACTTTTAGAATTTATTTCTTAGTGTAAATGTGTTGACTACAGTCTTGCTCCAAGAGGATTTAAAGCTTTGCTAGTTCAGATATCCATCAGTAAATACTTCCCACTCAGCAGGCATTACCGCACGACTAAATCCATTCTACTTTTAAAAATTCAAAGTGAAGAGAAGGTTTGTCTTCTCAAAGGTTTGCCCTTCTTCAAAGGGCAGACTATGGCACAGATCAAAACTCACAAACGAAGTAACTGAATGAGAAAAAGAGGGAGCATTTGGCAGAATTTTTCTTTCACAATAACTCACACAAAAACATGCAACAAACATTCAGAGGTTTTAAAATCTAGGTTATTAGAAACTAGAGAGGTCTTGAATCAGGTTTGTTCAGTCATTCTGGGCCAATATTTAATAGGACCAGGGCTGAAAGACAAAGCTGGAAGACCTCCAAGTTCCAGATAAAAGAGCAAAACTGCTTTTGTTTAGCAGTTTCTATTGCATTTGCCATTCACTGTATATAAAACGCCACTTTCTTTGATCATATACAACTGAAGCTAAGAAATTCATAAAAAAAAGGTGCTGCTGTTCTCTGCTCAGTTGCTGCTGACCTACTCTGTTAGGTAAATCTGAGCTGAAGGTTGACATTATTTTAAAACTTAATGTTTCATAGGCTTCACTTCTAACATATTTTTCTAGTATCTCAAGCTCACTAGCATTCTTGAAAGGATTTTTTTTTCTGTTTGGCAAATTTAACACAAGCAAGATGCTTCATGTAGAGATAAGAATCCCTAAAGAAGAAAAAATAAAATGGATGCTCCTTTTCAGAAACCTTTCAAGTTCTCTTGTTTTAATTTTAGCAGCATTTATACAAAAGCACAGGAACTGAAATCAGAAAATTTTGGGTTTATCTAAAGGAAATGGCCTAATCTAACAACACTTTTATACCATTTTGATTCAGAGGGAATTCTGAGTTTCACTAATTTCATTCTGGTTTTTAATGGAAAATACTGAACTTGTGAAAATCTGCTAAAAAATCAGATTTTCTCCCAATTCACATAAAACTCTCATTTTACCCACATAATACATAATCATTAAACTTTAATAACAGAGTGTAGCTTAAGTATTTAATTTGTTAATTATCCCAAGAGTATTAGTCTTTTTTTCTGCCACATTCAAAATGATACCAACCTTTTTTTTTGCCTAAGAAAATCTTTCCAGTAATTTTTAAAGTTATAAAGAAAATTTGCCATTCCTACAAACTTCACTTTTCACTATAGTCTTATCTCCATTTTCAAAAGCTAATATAACAGTCATGAAATACCTCACATACAGAGCAATGAAGTCAGACCTGCGAAATATCAACAACAGATGAGTGGGTTGTGACTGTGTATTCAAAATACAGGGTTTGTTGCGGAGAAGAGGCAAAAATGCTTGTAGTGTACAAGGTATGGGTGTTGAAATGTGAACAGAGGATATGTACATTGCTGCTCTGTTTTATTTCCTCCTTTTTTCCACTCACACTCCCATCCAAACACAAACACATTCTGTCTCATAGAACTCAAGAGTGATTTTTATGTTACAATTGGCAGTGTTGGTTTGAATTGCACACTCAATTTATTAGCTTTTATTTACCAGAAATGCAACCATCTATATCTGTTCTATGGAATTCTTTCAAATATCAGGCTCCCTGGTCCCAGATGTACACATACAGCTACAGAAAAGTATTTTGATATTACAGTTTGGTTTACCTAAAATGTAATTTCTAACTCTGGACAAAACTTGTTATACTAGTGTACAATTTGGCAACAAAATAACAAATCACTAAAACTTGAATCTGTGGACTAAATCCACAGAAATAAGTAAACCTAGCAAGAGAACTCCGAGTCGATTTGGGTAGGAGTCTGGCCAAAGAAAAGGGATTAACATTTCTTCTTTGAATAATGGCCTAGAGTGACAACCCATCCAGTCTTTTTGTACTACATATCTGTGAAACTTGTCCTAATGAGGTCTGAGCCCATGCCAAAAGTTCATAGGTATTGCAGTAACCCAGACAATAAATATTTAATATTACTGAATTATTTCACAACAAACTACAACAGAAAGTAATTGAATTGCTCTCTTGATGTCTTCAAATCATATCTGAGCATCGTTTTAAGAACATATACTTTACCATTACACCATCTTGCTACTGGAGTTAGAGAAAGAAATTGTATGGCTTATGCAGAAAGTTGAGCAAGATGCATTAGTGGTTCTAGCTGGTTTTAAAAAATTGTCAAATGCAAGTGAGAAGTGAAAGATACCTGTGGGCTGTATTTTATCAGAAGGTAGTAATCACTATGCTGGTTGTTGTAATGTGATGACATGAAAACCAGGTCTGGTTTTTGCTTTCATGCCTTGTGAGAGTCTTTTTATAAGCTACCAATTATATGCAAAACCTAAACTCAGCTACTTCTAAGAATTTATATAGTTCTCCATCATCTTAACAAAATTAATTACTGACATATGAATTTTTGTTTGGAATGATATATACTCTGTCCAGGACTTAGCACTGCTGTTTAGATGAAATTACCCACTCATTTGAAATCACTGAGACCTGCTCAAACACAGCTAAAAGGAAAGTGAGGACTACAGAAATGTGCATTAACACCCAACACTAGGACATCCAGTAAGTCCACATCACTGTCCTCTTGAGAATATTGTTATTGTTGATTCCATCACTCCTTCAGTCAAAACAGCTGCTGTGCTGATACCAAAGCATACTCTGAGTGACCAAGGGAAGGCAAGGCAGAGCATGAGCATCACTTGCTTCCAGCTCTAATGAGCTGCGGTGGGAAGGAGCATTTGCATTCTAGCCTGGTTGGTCTAGTGCAAACTCCAAGTGGAGTGACAATCCAAAGCACTGTCAGATAGCATCTGTTTTGTACTCTGCTGCCTTTTGGGAGTGTTATTAGACTTCTGAACCCAAATTAAACCAAAGTAAGGAAAAGATTTCATGGTTTAGACAGAATCAAAGAAGTAAAGTATATATTGCTGAGACCACAGAAGCAAAGAGAGAATAGCCAGTGAAATAAAGGAGATGGGACTGAGAGGATACGACTCTTCTGCCTAAGGAAATAAGTCTGTGTATTTGTTTTGGGGAAAAAAATCACCAAATCAACAATCAAACTCATTCAATCCAAATATCTTATTTCTGGCCTTTCATTTGCTAATTTACTGCTACTGATAACCAGAGTGCTCATCTGCATCTTCAGGGTTTTCCCCTAAGAATTCTTGATCAGAAAGCAGTAAGACTTTTCAGCAAAATGTAGGCCCATGTTTCTAAGTGCCTCACTGCAGTATCTCAGCCCAAAGAACTCAGGTAAATAACCTGCTTTAAGGAGTCTTTCAGGCTAAATCACACAGCTCAAAAATAACCATAGATTTAGATAAGAACTGTGATTAACAGTATCCCAGTGTCATTTGGCACTTCCCTTGCCACATTTCCATTCCAGTGTCAGTGATTTATAGAATGTGTGTCTCTATGATTACACAGTAAACCATAAAACACTTTCTTACATATCTCAGGATCACAGAATCATCAAGGTTGAAAGAGACCTTCAATATCAGCTAATCCAACCATCAACCTGGCACCATCATAATCACCCTGAGTCTTTCAGGCTAAATCACACAGCTCAAAAATAACCATAGATTTAGATAAGAACTGTGATTAACAGTATCCCAGTGTCATTTGGCACTTCCCTTGCCACATTTCCATTCCAGTGTCAGTGATTTATAGAATGTGTGTCTCTATGATTACACAGTAAACCATAAAACACTTTCTTACATATCTCAGGATCACAGAATCATCAAGGTTGAAAGAGACCTTCAATATCAGCTAATCCAAAACCTGACCTGGCACCATCATAATCACCCTGAAACCATATCCCCAAGTGCCACATCCAGGTGCCACTTGAACACTTCCAGAGACAGCAACTCCACCACCTCCCTGGGCAACTTACTCCAACGTCTAATCACTCTTTCAGTTAATTATTATTATATTTTAATATCTGATCTGAACCTCTCCCAGCAAATGTGGTTTTGTTTGGGAGTTTTGTGGCTTTTTAAAAAATATTTTATTGCAATTTTATAATATATCAAAAGTTTTTGAAGGCTCAAATAGGTTTATTTAAACTGGGGTGTTTTCTGCCTGATTTTTTTCTGCTAAAACTAAGGTCACTTCATTTTGGATAGTGATGAAGGATGTTAAAAATGCATAACAATTGAAATAATGCCAGAAGAATGTGCTTGTGAAGTAGGAGTGGCTACCCAGTAGCACAGGCAATTCATACAAAGCAGTCAGGTGTTGTTCCAGTGAGACAGAAACTCTTGTTATTTATATTTCCTTTCCAGCTCAGAGAAATCTGCCTTAGCTGGGTTTAAAAAAAAAAAAAAGGAAAGTGAAGTGAAGCAGGTTAGGTAGCTTGGCAAATGCTGAAAAGAACATGTGCATACACACATTGTTTGTGCACGTGTGTGAGTGGCTATGTGCGTGCGAGTACATGGGTGGATGTCTTTTTTTCCACCGCATTGTGAAAGTGGAGTGAAAGGGCACTGCCCACGCTCTCCTCCCAGGACTTGACCCGGTGGCAATGGCCTTGCATTCCTCAGCTGAGAAGTGCATCTGTTTGCTTGAGCTGAACCAGATGAAAGCAGCACTACCAGGCTCTCGCTTTGCCTCAGGCCCTTGCTTTTGAAGGAGCCAACCCTGCTGTTTCTCTTTGGGACTTATTTCTGTTTGAGAAGACTTGGCTAAAATGAAAACCTTCTATTTTTCATTTGCCTTTGTAGCTTAGTAAGGAAAGAACATGTATTTTTCATTTGCAACTTCATTTATTTTGAATTTATATTTTTATATCTAATAGTAGCAATAGGTTGAATTTTATGCTTGAAAATCACAGTCAAATCCCCCAAGACAAATCAATGCTTCCATAAACTGAAACATGTTTTGATCAAGACAGCTTCTAACAATTTCATTAATAAGAATAATTTTTAGTCAACTGTTGGTCCAGCATTTCAGTAGGTAGGGCATTGGAGTGGCATTAAGCAGTTGCATTCCTGATGGTATTCCTGGACAGCTACTCGGGAAGGTCCTTTCACTTTATTGTGCATCCACCTTCCAAGAAATACACATTTCTGTCTGAAGTTATACTGTGCATTGGGCAAGGTGGACATTCTCATACATCTACTTTTTGTCCTATGTTTAGCATGGTTATAGTTAACACGTATCAATGTTTTTGTACTAAATGATGATATAATTTCTCTGATGATGCTACCACTGAAATATTGAACAATATATTTCTTGACTTCTTGACATGATCACCCTCTGACAGAGAAGCTCATTTAGGCAGATATGAGGTATGAGACTCACAACTGTCTCCCAGGAATACTCTTCCAACCAGACCTACATGTTAACATTATGCTCTGGAGTTCTGAAGCATCTCTGGAGTGTTCTGACTCCCATCTGCTAGACATAGTTGGCAACTTGTTAACTAGATGCATTTAGTATTTTAGGTCATGACAGGGTGACACCAGGGGATGGTAGTGCAGCAAAGATATGTGGAACCCTTCCCCTATTACTAGTTTTGCTATATTTGTTACATGATCTAATGATGCTCTGATGCAATTTGTATGTTTTGCAATACTGAGTTGCCAACACAAAACATGGGAAGAGACAATTGTGGGAGATATTAGCAGAGTTCTCCACATACAGAAAACTGTACCACCGTGGTATTTTTCTTTTTTTGTATATATTTTTTTCTTACAAGAACTGATTATAAAAACTTTTTAAAAATCCTCCAAATCCTAAACCTTTTGATTCCCAAGGTGAAAATATTTCATTGAAACAACTCTATTTTCCTAGAACAATCTGGCTTGGCAGGGACCTTAAAGACCATCTAGGTCCAACCCCGCTGCCACAGGCTGGGACACCTTTCACTATTCCAGATTGCTCAGAGCCAGATCCAACCTGGCCTTGAACACTTCCAGGGATGGAGCATCTACAGCTTCTCTGGGCAACTGGTTCCAGTGCCTCATCACCCTCACAGTGAGGCATTTCTTCCTAACCTACCCTCTTTCAGTGTAAAGCCATTGACCTTGTCCTATCACTACATGCCCTTGCAAAAGCCCCTCTCCAGTTCTCTTGTATGTCCCCTTTAGGTACTGGAAGGCTGCTATATATGCATACAAACAAAGCTTTTTCATTTAACCTGTTGTTTACTCATCACAATCTCAGTTTGTTGCAAAGTTAATCGCCTGTTTCTAAGACCAGATGGAATTTCTTTTTTTTTCTCTACATTGGAAGAAACCAAGGCTGAGTCAAATGGTTTCAGTGGCTTTTTGTTCTTTTCTAGTGTTGTCTGGAAGCAATTTTCTCAAGCTTTGTAATTTATTTGTCATCTTCCTCAAAATCCCCACGCAAGAAAGAATGAGAGCCTTTCTCTGGAATTAAAAACAAACAGAAGAAACCTTGACACTAGATTTTTATACATACCTTTCATATCCTGAGTGTAATAAATAGATGTTTTAAGTACTGATGGCTGGGATCTTGAGGAAAAGAAGTTATGACTGAAATCACGTATTCTGGAGAAGAGAAGTGATAGTTGATGTCTCCAGGGATTCAGTCACCCATTACCTAATGAAATGCAAGCAACTACATGTATTTCTGTTGTAAAATCTAACATATAAAAGCAGAGTACCTACCCCAATCTTTAACCTGATCTCTAAAGGTTCCTTCTATACTCTCATACTGACAAACAACTCTACAATGAAAATAAAATCCAACATAATTTTCCTTCGTTCAAATGCCATTTTCTTCTGTTTTGCTTTTTTTCACAGTCTGGGTAAAGAGGTTAATGTTCTCATGAGCACACAAGAAGATTAAATTTTGGCAATATAAGATAAGGAGACAGAGAAAACTCAATTCAAACCTGAAGGTCCCTGAAAGAAAAACCCTTCTCTTTGCTTGTTCTTTCCCTTTCTTTTTCACTTATTCTTTTGTTTTCTACTTCCTTGATTCAGCTCAAATGTTTCTGCTGAGCAGAGCTGTGGCAGAATGATAGAGGGTATAAAAGCTCTTCTGAAACATGTAGTTTCTAATTAATTCTTGCAAAATAATCCATATCTTCAACTGCATCTGGAAACTTGCATGGACATTTGTGAGAATTGAGTTTGGCCTATATGCTGCCAAAATACAATGTTTAAGTGTCAGGTGTCACATTCTCTAGCAGCTATGGTTTCTGGACTGATTTAAATTCAAACCCTCATAATATGTACAAACAGTCTATCTCAAAATGGAAAAAGTCCTGGTCAGTGTTCAAAGCAGACCAAAGCCATTTGTAAACCAAAGATAGGAATAGCTTTCCTAAGCAGTACTGGAATGTGATAATTTTACAGCAGCCTGGCATCAACACTAGAGTATTTGGTAAACATAAGTTATGAAAAACAGAAGCATTCAATAAAAGGAACAGGTACAGCCTCTACATATATCCAATTACCTCTAGCTTAGCAAGGTTAGCTCAGGTTTACTGGACTGAATGCTAGTCAATAAGCCAATATCCATGCAGAAGGACAGATACAATCACTCTCAAATATTACAAGTAAACAGTAGCATTGAATTAATCTCTTGTTACTTTATATCCAATTCCAGACAAATTCTAAATAAAACAAATCAGAGTTATATGAATGGAGCCAATAATGTGTTGTTCTAAAATATTCTCCAGGTATTATAATAATCATAGTCTTCAGGCAGGTCATTACTTCATAATGTCTTTCTCACAGAAAACATACAAAAGTAACAAACTGCATCTGGTAATAAAAAAGGAGAGGGAAAAAATCAACATAGGTTAGTTAATCGGAAAATGACCATAACTCCAGTATTCGTTGTGACTGTGAAGAAAGGATAAGAAAGCTGGACAAGCTTGAGAAGTGGGCCCATGAGAACCTCCAAGCGTTCTCCAAGTGGAAGGTGCTGCACCTGAGTTGGGGCAATCCCAGACATGAGCACAGACTGAGAAAAATCATTGAGAGCAGTCCTTCAGAGAAGGACTTGGAGCTTCTGGTAGACAAAAAGCTGGACATGAGCTAGTAATGTGTGCTTACAACCACATTCTGGGCTGCATCATTTGAGGAATGGCCAGCAGGTTGAGGGATGTGATCCTGCCCCTCTGTTCCCCTCTGGTGAGACCCCACCCAGAGTAGTCCATCCAGCTCTGGGGTCCTCAGTGCAAGGAAAAAGAGGACCTGTTGGAATGGGTCCAGAGGAGGTCCATGAAGGTTAGAGCACCTATCATATAGAGAAAGACTGAGAGTTGGGGTGGTTCAGTTTGGAGAAGAGAAGGCCCCAGAGAGACCTTACAACAGCTTTCCAGTACCTAAAGGGAACCTACACAACAACTGGAGAGGGACTTTTTACAAGGGCATGTAGCCATAGGACCAAGGGGTAATGATTTTAAATTAAAAGATGAGTGGTTTAGATTAACTATTAGGAGAATATTCTTTATATATTCTTTCAGTTTTATAACTGAAACTTAGTTGGAATTATAATGTTAATTTTACATATCTGACAGCATAAAAGTGCATCAATCTTTTGCTCTTGCATGTCATATAGTCCTTTTCATGCAGGAATCAAAAAGTGGTTAGAATGTTGACCTACACTACTTCTACTGGGATCCTCTTTTAGACTCTTGTACCTTTGGTGGTTAGAAACACTATTCTAATCTCCTGCCTAAGTTTTTTATGACAAGTTTAATAATTATTTCCTTTTTCTGGTAAAATGCAACACCTCAATGCATTTATAGAGAATAACTGTTATTTCTTCTCAGTCTTCACTTTGCTAGGGTATACAACCAAGTATTTTTTTCCTCTTTTAGTATAAGTCTCTTTATCTCCTTGATTGCCACTGCAGGCCTCCTTTACATTTGAACAGATGTACCTAAAAAATAAGTGAGTAGAACTGCTTACAATTTTCTAGATAAAGGCTTCCTCAGGCTACCTGATCTTTTTCAGAAGACACCTCTCTGAATATAGTTTGAAATGATGTTTGGCTTTTCTTCACAGCCACAACAGGTGCAGGACTTGTGGCCCAATTAACTGACCAATGCTGATTATGTTCTTTCTTTTGTTATTATCAGATACTGCATATTCATCTGACAGAGGCCATTCTCATTATTAAGAATATTAGTACTCTCTACTACTGAATTTCATCCCATTTTAAATTAATCTAATTATTTCTCAATGGTTCCTCAAAAATCCTGCATTAATAAGAAATACTAAGCTTATAGAGAAGTAGGGATGTTCAGCGACTTGACATCAAAAGGAGTATTAAAACAGGACTCAGGATTTAAAACTTGCTGTTTATTTTATTGAAATCATTTGATTTGTGTATTTTGCATATATTCACATTCACTGCACCAGGGAAGGTTCAGGCAGAATATTAGGAAAAATTTCTTCACTGAAGAGTGATTAAGCATTGGAACAGGCTTCTCTGGGAAGTGGTAGAGCCACCAATTAGTACTTGGTTGAAGGTTGGACTTGAAGAACTTGGAAGTCTTTTCTAACCTTAATGATTCTATGATTTTGAAATTAGTTGGGCTGACAGAATATTCTTCATAGAGGTGAATTTAAGGGGAATTGTAGCCTTCTTTGTCTAGTTCCTGCATTAAAATGTGGAATTCCTCACGATTTTTTCCTTCCTTTCTACTCCCATCTAAATATGTGTATAATCCTAAATCCAAGGAAATCAAAAGACTTTAAGTAGCAAAGTTGTCAGTGACCTAGAATTGCTGCAAGATGTCCTAGGTCATTATTCTCTAAAGAGTTACTGCACTTCTGCCTGCAAGACCTAAAAATAATATTGACCAGCATGTTCATCATTCAATTTGTGTGAGTGACAAATCAAACTTCTGTATTATTGCAATTTGAGACCTCTAGAAAGTATTTCCTCCCCCTATCATGGATTCTTAATAAATCCTCACCTATGCTTTTGTTATGTTTGGGTTTTTTTGCTGTAGAGCTTGTGGAATTGCATGGGAGCATTTAATGAAATTCCAGGAAGTCCTAAGAACTCATTCTAAAATGTCATGCATTTTCCTATGACAATGCTTGGGTCCAGAAAAAAATGTGGTACTTAGATAAAATATTTTATCCATATAAAGTTTTTCAGTTGTACATAAATGTGCATTTTGTTTCCTTGTTACTTTTAAGGGCACATTTCTGAGTCTTGCCGACAAATTGTAAAATACTTATCTATCTGTATAAAAGTTTCTCCTTTTGTAGATGGAGGAAACTATTTAGAAATTGTTTTTTTAATTTTACAAAACTTAATAATAGTTTTTGTACATATAAAGTACGGCATTTCCACCACTTTCTCCTACACCTCAAGAATTTTCTAGGGGCATGAATTTGAGTCATTTTAGCCTTCATGTAAATAGGACGTTTTAACCTGATAAAATTCTATATTTTATCCTTGTTCTACTGATTCTCTTGCAGTCTGCTGTTTACCTATATATTTAGTTCAAGTAATTCCTTAATGGAAAACTGCTATTTTTGTGTGCCCTATGTTTAAACCGTTTAACTTCTACAACCTGTTGCTCTACTTTCCCTGATAAATCATTGTTTGATATATGATGTTGGTTCATATCCCAGTGCCAAGTTTAAAATTAATCATTCCTGGTTGTTTAGGCTAATAATATATTTATCTTCTGCTTCAGTGTTGGCCACTGAACACTTGAAAATACATGAATCCAATGAGGAGAGAAAGTAAACAGCAACGTATAAGGAACCAAAAAAGCTTGCAATAAAAGCATGGCTATTTTGAAAAAGAAACCTACCCATTTTGCATCCAGAGAAGAAATCACTTATGAGCAATCGTAAGTGATTTCTTAGTATAATTTGTTTATTCACAAAATGGTTTTTTGTACACAAGCTGTCAGGAACTACACAGAAGCTTCAGCTGAAGAGCTACCATTCTTTAAACAACAAGCAATTGTGCTTGGTTTTGTTCTTCTTTGACACCCTTCTTAATCTGCTCCAGACCTGCTCCAGACCCCGAGTTTTAAACTTGACAAACATTTTAGCCTGAGGTTCTCCATGGGAGAAGAGAAATAATTTTATTTTTTTTAAAGTAAGTTTTCTTTTGTGTAATTTCTCTGTCATATGGAATTACCTCCTGGATTTAATCATGAGAGAAAAGAAAAAATCTTCAGTGAAGTCAGAGTTCATGCATATATTTAGTATCCTAGAAAGACAAACACTTTGTAAGGCTTAAACATTCTAGAGCAAAGATTATGTGCAAATACAGGAGACAAAAATCAAGAGGCAACTGCTTAAATATGTAACTGGCTTTTCACATGTAGTATACTGTTTTTATCTGAAAATACCTAAACTTGAGTCATTTTTCTGTGTTACAAAGTTCTTGTAAGAAGAAAATTCAACACATCGTCTCTATTTTATCACATTCCACAACAAAAAATAATGAAGTGTTAAACTAACACAGCTGTCTGAAATCAGCTCATGGTAGGAGGTCTCCAGCTTAGAGCAGCGATCTAGCCTGTGAGACACTGTGCCAGAAATTCTGGATCTAGTTCTGCTGTGACCTGAAATTTAATTGTGTAACTGTGGCAAAAGCACTTCTCACTCCTTCAGCCAACCTTCTCACTCTAAGCTTCTTCTGCAGTAAACAAGATAACAGTCACATATCACTGATATGAAAGTGTTCTGGTTTTGGTAGTGGCCCTTCCCATAACAATTTAAGGACTATATTAATTCTGAGCCATTTCAGAAGTCTGATTTCCTCGAAGAGTCTCCATTGTAGTACATTGCCCTTGGGAAATGTTTTCTGAAGTTTCAGAAATCTTTCATAATTGAATCTTGTTCAAATGCACACCAAGGTATAGAGAAAATTAATTTAGCAAAATCTTTCCTCTAGATTATTTCCAATAATGATTACATGCCAGAACACTATACAGTGTACTGTGCAGTACTGACAATGAAGTTAAACCTTCACACCAAATACAATGAACTGTGTCAACAAAGAATGAAAGTACAGAAATGATCAACAAGAAGACAAAAAAATAAAATTGATTTGAATAAGCAGTTTCCATGGGTCACACAGCCTCCCTCTGGAAAATAATTCAGATTTTTTAAGGATGTTGAAAAAAGCCAGTCTCCCCAACACACTGGAATTACACCATTTGATTAGAACTGAGCATCTCACCTCTATGCTGGAGGTGGAGATACAGTCTGTTCAGGTGGCAATACAGGTGTTGAAGGTGGAGATGAAGCTTCTACCCTCGAGAACTTGTTACTGAAGACTGGCCAGTAACAAGGTTTGTTCAACACTATTAGAAATATCTAGACAAAGTATTGCAACAATAGCTCTAAAATGAATGAGGAAAAACTTGCTTGTCTAGCACAGAAACCCCTTTTGACCATCTTCAGGAAATGAATACCAAGAATATCAGCACTGACCAGGGATTTTTCTTTCAGATATTTTTGTTAGAATGTTGAAGTGACAAATAGTCTATAAAGAGTAAAAATCTGGGGACAGAAATCTTGGTAAGGGCATCAAAAAGTAATTGCAGCAAGATTAACAGCATAGCAAGGTGAAAAGAAAAATGGTCAGTGAATTATTTCAATTTCTATCAATATTGCATCCACACCTCCCTTCAGACCCTTCTCAGGCAAGACTGTAGGGGACAAACTCTTCAAACTGTCACCACCCAAGCTGGTAAGAATCTTCATTTAGAACTGCGGCAAAAGTCACTTATTTTATTGCAGCAACAGAGTAACAACAGCATGACAGAGAAAGGAATGCTGTGAAAAGAAACTGCAGTTATAGAAATGTTAGGCAAGGGGAAACTATTCAGAAAATGGAAAGCATTGAATAAAAATAATAAATAAATTTTAATATAAATTAACTCAAGAAGAGTGAGCAGAAGTAGCAAAAGCACTGTAAATCCCATCCAAATGTACTGTGTCGTACCATCCCATTGTAAGCAGTTTCAAATATGACAATTTTAGACATGACAAAATTATTTAGACTTCAAAATCTAACCTCTGTCCTCACTGGCACCAGATCACTACCCCACTTAAAAAATACAATTTTTAAACTTCAGGATCTAAATTAGAACTTTATTTCACATTCTGCATTTATAAAAGCTATAAAATTGCAACTTATGCAGAAACCAAAACAATCTATAATTTTACTGTTAGAATTTCTCATTTCATTACATTCTACAGCATTCTAGTCTATTCCTATGAATAAAGAAAATTAATATAATGGATGTTATCCATACTGAACAGGATAAAAGTCTTTGTGAAAGGAATACATAGTTCAAACTCAACACACCTATAGAGTTTGCAAAGCAAAATCTATTACTGCACAGTTCATCTGTTCTTGTAGCCCCTCTGATTCAGTATCTTTCACATTCTTGTTACAAGTGTCATTCGATTGCTTTGTTTATTGAGTCATTAGCTTTGATTGGTGCAGTGAACTGTATATCAGTTTCATCAAGACTTTTACCCTGTTCAATATGGTTGGCACATATTATAATGCATTTCTTTATTCTACTGAATATGATAAATTTGGCAAATTTATTCAGTGTATTATGTTAAGTGAATTATATGCTTTATCTACTTCATTCTGAGCTGTATTCTTTGTAGAACATGTCATAAAAGCTCAGTATTTCCCCACTTACTGCTTGTATAACTTGCAATGTGTTCTGCATCCCACAGCCTGTTAATATGTAGCTTGCCACTTTCTTTCTCTGCTGTGAATGCATTTTATCAGCTTTCCATCTAAAAGGCAACTAAATAGCTTTTTGACGAAGAAGTCATTATGCATTTTTTAAACAGCTGTGAAGTCTGAATTAAAAGTTTCTAATTTTTTTAAAAGCAATTGATTAATGTGTCTCTAGTGCCAAGTCTGCTTTCTTTTAATGTTATATTAACCAAGTAAAAGAAGTAGAGGACTGAGATAGTGAGACAAGTGTATTTATAAGTGCTTGAAATTCAGGAGCCCAGTGGGTTACTATCATACATATGGTCAGCAACAGTTCCACCAAGAGTGTTCAAGAGCTGAAAGTATGAAACACTTCTTAGTTTATCTATCATATAGAATAAATTCCTTGCATAATATCAGACAGCAGTTTAATATTTACTGCCTTTGCCTTGAAATTCCTGTGCTTCCTGAATTTGTGTAGAAGATGCCTTCAGTGAGGAAGATTAGCAGATTAACCAGTAATCCTGATTTTCCTCAGGCTGCTCAGATTCCAGGACTGCTGCCTAAACAGGGAAGATACTCTTTCCAGACAGCAGTGTCTGATAGAAATTACGTAAACCAAGATCTTGTATGTGAAATTACACAGAGATTACTACTGCTGACAAGTAGATCCATGGTAATTGCCTGGAGAGAGTTACCTAGTTGTCTTTAGCACAGTTTTCATATCAAATACAGTGGGAATTGTCTATTTTTTGATATATAGACTGGTGTTAACAAAGTACCAAATAATTGTCAAAATGGAGCAGATCAAGGTGTTTACAAATTTATCCAGAATTTATGACCTTAATGATCTTATTTATGTTGGTTTTCTTTTCCTTATTACTTCAGCCTTGACCTTTATTCCCATAGGAAAAAAAAAAGTAAAAAAGATTGACTATTTCTTTCAGTATGATTGAAGAAATGTAACTTTTCCTCCCTTGCTAAACTCTTTCAATGTTTCACTGATGAATTCTAGTGTCTCCAAACTTCAGAGCACAAATATAAAATTTGAGAGAAGCAAAATAAATTAACCCTCTAGGGTGCCTCATGCCTCATGCCATCACAGCTACACTGCTTTGGATACTGATGCTAGCTCAGAGCCACTGCTGATACCTGCTCCTCTCTGTGATGTGTGCCCATGGGAGACAATCTGCATTTCACAAGGGGACATTATTCCAGCAAACTAGATCCTACTTGTTCTTAACATTTGATATTCTGTCTCGCAATTTTGACGTTCCTCTTATCTAGATGAAAATGCCAGAAAGTTTTCTAGAAGTGTTCTTCAGTGAAATGTCATGGTGCAGCAGGGGCTGGAGCTGCCTAGGGGCTGGGGAAGCAGGAGAGGAGCATAGTAATATAACCAGCAACTACAAGGCCTTACCAGACCCACAGTGTCTGAGAGACAACTGTGACAGCTTCAGCTGGGACTGCTGCTCATCAGGCCAATTCATGGTGGGACAGCTCCAATGTCAAGACAGGGAGCCAGTCCCATGGGTCAGGGCTAGGTCTGGTGTGGGTTATGTGGGTGGGACACACACTGGGATCACTGGACAAGCTGATAGTGACAAGACAGGTCCAAGGCCAGTGCATAGACCAGGGACTAGATTGAGAGGGTATGTGGTTGAGCTGGAGACTGGTCCTAAAGCACAGCAACAGTCAGACTAAGGCACAGGGCTGACATGAAATGGGGCTCCTGGGATCATGGGCAAGGGTGGGGTGGAGTCTTCCATGCAGCTTGTCAGGGACAAGAAGATGCCTCAGTACACTGAGGGAGGGCCCTGATATGAAGTTCATGAAATCAAAGCTTCTGCATAAAAAAATCAGAGGAGGCCTTATATGTGACATTTTAAATCAAAGATACTGCTGCAATTGCTGGTTAAATGGATGTGCAGTCTGAAAGCATGTGCAGGCCTGGCTCACGCTGCCCACAAGGCTTTGATATTGTTGGCTTGCGTAGAAGAGTGCCCTTGAGGAAGTACAGCATGTCCCACACAGCTGTAGTCCAATCTGATGGGATAAACTAGGGAATGTGGATTGCCAAAGCACTTTATGAAAGTCAGTCCCTCTTATATTTGGGCTTCTAAGAAAGGAGGGTGTGAATGTATTTTCGGTTTTATTAAGGTTAGCAATTAATGATGACACCCACAAACTGACAGTGATGGCCAGAGTCCAGCACAGCAAGCCCTCCCACTGGCAAAGCACCTAGGGAATTCAGGGTCACATACTTCAGGCTCGTAGAGTTTCCATCATGCTTTGAGCCAGGCTTACAAAGGCAAAGCTCCACTTGCTGTATCAGCTCACAACAAATGGAAATTGCCTCCTCCATAAAAGCCCTTGGACCCTCATTAAAAACCTTAAATCTAGCTTCGTTATTTTGTTGAATTTGCAGTGGATAGAACTACAAGACATAACAGACCCTGTTATCTTGGAATCCTCGATCCCTGGAACATAATTGGCAACGAGGATGGGATTCTGAGTGTAATGAGGAGACACAGGGTAGCAGGGCTAGCTGAGCTAGCCGCTGTCTGACGAGCTATTGATGCTACTGGCCCAAATCAAATTTGCTATGTCATGGGCAGTTGCACAAGGTCTAGTAAATTAGCGAGGAAAGTGGCAGAGAGCAGTGGAAGATCAGATCCAAAGAAGTGTGGGGAAGGAGTTTTGGGAGCGTATCTGGGAAGCCCTGCAGACCCAAGTTGTACAGGTTTTCCATGTGGATGCCCACACCAAACAGCAAACAGAAACTGCAAAGTGGAATGCACAGGTAGATCAGATTACTTGAGTCTGTTAGGTGACGGTGACTTCCACTGAAGATCAAGCTTTAGCCAAGTGGGCTCACAACGAGGCAGGACATGGAGGCAGAGATGCAACTCTGTACTGGGCTGGGGCAAGAGGGATGCAGTTACCCCAACACATAGTCCAGCAAGTGATCAATGAATGCCCCATCTGTCAACTGTTAATAATTAAGAAATTCTTAGAACTGCCCCTTGGAAATTTGAAGCAGAGAAATCTGGCAATTGGACTTTATTGGCCCGCTCCCAGAGCATAGGAGGCAAAGGTATGGCTGTGTATCTGCAGACATTTATTCTAGCCTTACAGTAGCTATGCCCAGTTGATGTGCTAATCAGTTTACCACAATTCACTGTTTGAACACAATTGAACTATATTATGGCACTCCTGTAGAAATCCAATCAGATAATGGTACCCATTTCAAGAGCTGTGTGGTGGCTCAATGGGCATAGGAATGAGGGATTACCTGGACTTGGCATTTACCATAATATCTGCAGGGAGCTGGGTTAGTAGAGCGCATGAACAGCCTATTGAAGGAACAGTTACGGCAGATGGGAGGAGGTTCGTACTACAGTTGGGTAGACCATTTTCCTGAAGCTGTTTGTATCCCCAAAACCCACATACTTTCTTCCACCTTGACACCATTTGTTATGATGAAAGGCACCCACCTATCTGTTGCTCGTGTGTCCCGGGAGACAGCCACCATAAAAAATGGAACACAGAGTCATCTGTACGTTTTTCATCTATACAGGCAAGGCATGCACAAAAGCTACTTTAACCTGGGTCACTGCTACCAAACCAGTATACCATAATTCTTCATTCTGGTGCAATCAGATGTTGAAAAGCTGCACCACGTCCTACAACACATCTATGTCCCTGCCAGCTGGACTCTTCCTCTTGTGTGGGGACAGGTTCTGGGCCTAAATCCCCACTGGGATAAGGGGTGGTCCTTGCATGCTAGGGAAACTGACTTTATTGCACCCGAATACCATGTCTCTCCAGCACTTGTACCGAAGAACAAAGTGACACATGTTCAAGGAAATATGTGATAGTACTGTGGAATTTTGGACTGCAGGAAAAATCATTGAAGCTTCAGGCCTAGCCCCTGGCATAGCCAGTGTGAAGGCATTGAGTAGTTTGACTAAGTTAGGATGTTGGTTAGTAAAAGAAACTAATGTCACCCGAATACCATGTCTCTCCAGCACTTGTACCGAAGAACAAAGTGACACATGTTCAAGGAAATATGTGATAGTACTGTGGAATTTTGGACTGCAGGAAAAATCATTGAAGCTTCAGGCCTAGCCCCTGGCATAGCCAGTGTGAAGGCATTGAGTAGTTTGACTAAGTTAGGATGTTGGTTAGTAAAAGAAACTAATGTTACTAGTAAAGCCTGATTTGTTAGACTGCAGGAAAAATCATTGAAGCTTCAGGCCTAGCCCCTGGCATAGCCAGTGTGAAGGCATTGAGTAGTTTGACTAAGTTAGGATGTTGGTTAGTAAAAGAAACTAATGTTACTAGTAAAGCCATAAGTGATTTGTTAGTTGATGTTGATTCTATTTGCCATGCTACTTTACAAAATAGAGCTGCCATTGACTTTTTGTTATTAGCACATGGTCATGGGTGTAAAGATTTGGAGGGAATGTGTTGCATGAACTTATCAGACCATTCTAAGTCTATTCACAACCATATACAAGAATTACACACTGTAACTCAGCAACTGCACCTGGACAATAGCTGAACCCATTTTCTAGTTTGCATTGGGGTTGGCCATGGCTGCAGAAATTGTTATCATTGGGATTATTATTGCTACTTATGTTTGTTTGTATTATGTGTTGTGCCCCATGTTTAGCAGAACTGTTACAACACCTCTTAGGACAGGTACTAACATTGTATGAAGTTTGCCTGATTCAGTTGGAGTCTACAGGAGCTCTTCTATAAATCTGCTCCTGCAGTAGATTTATAAAATCAGCTTATAAAATACACTTATAAAGTGTGGTTTTTTCAGGTCCTAATTTTTGTAAAGCACTTTCTCAAAGGGATTTTTAATGCATACTGGACATAGACAACAACTTAAAGTAGAGAAGGCATTATTTCACCTTATTTCATCTCAGTTTATTGAGTGTACAGTTTGCATACAACTGTTCCAAGATGAACTGTGCTGTTCTCATTATGTGTATTACAGTAATGCTGACCCATCTAATCTCATGAGAAGTTTGAAAGCTGCACTTCATATCTAGCATCTGTATGCAGGTTGGTCAACTCTGCACTATTTAACTCTTAATGGCTAATCCTCTCTTTCAGTTGACCCCAGTTCAGGGAAATCCATAAGAATCAAAACATACCCACAATTTTACTCGCAGTGGAGTACATGGGCCAGAGCAGATTTTGTCCCACGAGCCTATGCAGAACATAATGTTGCAAATTGTAGTGAATGGGATTTGCGGTCACTGCTCTAACACAGCCTTTGGTTGATGGCAAAGAACATGGTGGCAAATTCTGACACCTAGTGCACAATATACTCTCATTAAGCACTGGAAAAATAAAATTCCTCAACTGATACACAGATATGGAATTTTTCAGACTTGAAACTTCATGAGTTCTGAGAAAGAATACTCCAAAGGACTCAAATGAAATATCTTGAAGGATTGCTATCTGAAAGTATGTAGGAGGCACTAACCCAGAAAATCTGCTCACTTCAGGTTTGGACCTGCTTTTCTAATTTGCCACCATTGTAGAAGCTTCTGGGAGAAAAGAAGCTAGGACAGGAAGAGTACAAAATCTAAACTGCAACTATCAAGGATGCTTTCACAGAGAATATAGAGTGTAGTGATTTTTATCTTGTTAAAATGATGGGGAAAAAATGATTAAATCAAACAATCCAGCAAGGAAGATTGAATGCTACAAAAAAAAAGCCTGCAATAATTCATTGACACTGGTTCTGCAATAATTCCCATTACAAGCTATATTCATGTTTGTGACCCTTGTTTTTTGATGCTATCCATGGATATCAAAGTGATGATGAAGTGGTTCAAACTTTCATTGAAAAGAGAATAGTGCATTAAATGTGCTAGTGTTGACAGCTGTTGGGTTTACAATCACATAACACAAAATTCTTTGCAATAAATCATTTTTACACTGAAGCTGTTTGATAGTGGTAATGAATCCATATGACATCTGCCATTAACAATGAAACAACATACTGAAATAAATACCAAATACTCATGAAATTTAGAGTTCAATTGTATCAGAAAGTTTGAATGCTTCTGAAAAACAATAGAGGAAGGTAGGACATGTTTTGGTTATCCTTTGAGAAGAAAAAGAAGCAATGTACAAATTATTCAAAATGTTTTATTCTCTTGGATTTAATTTCAAGTCTAGCAGCCTGGCCAATTTGTTAGACCTGAAGTCTTCAAGAAAATATTTTTCATGTACTTTATAGCTCTATTCAAACTAATGGCATTTTTTTTTAAACAGGTATTTCTTACCAGATCATACTGCATGCACAAAGTTTTCACAAGGTTTATCCAAGCAATCAGTGCTTAGAACAAATAGCAAATTTCACTGACATTTCAAATGATGTCACATACTGTCTAGCAGCTGCTGTACGAGTAATACCATAAAATAAATACCAACATCTTTTATAGTGATCTTCTTTCAGGGATTTGAATGCCTTCTGCAATGAAAGACAAGCACTGGTTGCCACATTTGCCCCCTGTTCATGTGCATATGCACTTCAGTGGTGGCTTATCTTGTCATTGCAGGAGACAGAACAAACAGCAGGTGGAGGGAGCCAGTGCTGCAAGCAACCAGACTCTCGAATTCTGCTTAGCAATTTCAGGCATTGATATGAACTGAATGCTTGAGCCACCCTCACCCAGCTTGACTATTGGAGCACTGACTGGGAAAGGCATGTGAACTGTAAAGCTTGTCTGTTTTTCTGTGGCTTATCTTGTCATTGCAGGAGACAGAACAAACAGCAGGTGGAGGGAGCCAGTGCTGCAAGCAACCAGACTCTCGAATTCTGCTTAGCAATTTCAGGCATTGATATGAACTGAATGCTTGAGCCACCCTCACCCAGCTTGACTATTGGAGCACTGACTGGGAAAGGCATGTGAACTGTAAAGCTTGTCTGTTTTTCTCAGCTGGGAAACTACATCCCTATTAGCTTGGCCTCTCACATATCCCTGCACCATCATGGCATCTGCACTGCTGGTACCATGACAGCTTTGAGTCTAATGATAAAGAATGCTACCTTTGCCTCTTGAGTTCTGCTAACATAAAAATCTGGTGGGATGGGTATCAGTAATTTGAAAGTAAACTGGTCAGTGCTGAAGCTACCTTCACCAAAAGCAGCAAATATTAAAGTCCAGTTTGACTATCAGAGGTTCCTCTGAGACAGTTTTAGGGCAACTGTGATATTCTTTCTAAATCTTATTCTTCAACTCATTTCAATACTGATTTTTCATAATAAGTCAGAGTGTCTTTTTAAAACATACTTACCAGTTTTTTACTCTGTTATTAACCTGAAAAATCTTTCTTCCTCCTTCTGGAAAAATTATTCACATCAACATTTTGTACAGCAAGTGACCATCACATAGGTGCTGTTCCTTCTATTCAACCATAATGTCTCTTGTGCAGTGAGTTCCTCTATCTGTTTCCTTAGACTGGTCATGGCTAGTCTCTGCTGTATCCTGCTCACTTGCTGGAGAAGGCCTCTTAATCTTCCCTTTCATCTTTCACTGCAGGCAGCTCTGCCTTTTCCATTCCCCTTCCCATCCCTGTGGTTTATCTTTCCTGAAGGTTATAGCATTCTCCAGAGATTTAGTCAGCCAGTAGTAATGAAGAACAGTCTTGGGAAATTAGGTCAGATATCTGTAACTTTCAGGAATAGCATAACAGATGCCATCAAGTGAGTTCATGCATAGGTACATGGCAGCTGATGATCTGCAAATCAGTATTGGGTTTCCTGATATTAATATTCTCTTCTTGTTCCCTAGTGCTCAAGGAATGCTGGTCCACGTATAGTCCTCCTCTGAACCCCTGTGCCCTTGAGCAACTTGATAATCACAGAGATTGATAAGCAGCACGTCCCCAGCAACTTCCTCAGGTTTCTGGAGGGTTGATGACTGCATATGAAAGATCAGACTCATTCTGAAACTGCCCTGAATTCAGAGTTGTTCACAGGATATGATCATGACACGCTCGAGGTAGAACCTTCCAGAAGGTTATGTGGTGAGTCCCTTTATGGAAGAAATATTGCTTAGAAAGACCTCATAAGTGTGAGATATAAAGCCAGCTCATGAGCAGAACACATCCAGCTCAGGGACCTGCCAGACTTCTTCTGTATGTATCATTCCAGACAGTGGGGTATGAAGACATGGCTATTGTCAAATCCAATTAGCAGTACAATCCACTCCCTGAATTCCTGCTCATATAACCCCTTTCACAGCCTTTTAAAAGGGTTTTCTTACTTCTCCCAAATGCTCCTATCAAGGTAGTTATGTTCCCATAGCACTTTCATTAAACCTGATGTTGTCCCAGGTCAATGTCTCCTAACAGCTAATCTAATTCCAGTTGCTCTGAGTAAATAATTTTGCTACTGTGTCTGCCTCTTGTCTCATTCCCTACCTCGCTAAGAAAGTTAAGAGCTGAATAAATGGAAGCCCTGTGGCGTTAATACTGATGGATGAGCCTTTGTTCTTGTTCCTAAATGAATCTCACTTTCAATTTGTGACCATGACTGAACTGGAACTGCAAACTATAAAGAATGGCTCTCCAGGTGTCCAGACTGTGGATTATGAATTTTCTAGGTAAGAATAACTGAAACATATATAGAGATAGCAAAGTGGACTTGAGGTGTATACAGCAGATATACAAGACAAGTAACTTAAACAGCTGTGTCACAGACATTTCTCTGTGTTGAAGTCCCAATATATACAGAACTTAGTTGTTTGGAGGCAGAGTAGTCGAAGGTAATGAGCAAGACAAAGGAAGATGAATCTGTGAGATATAGGCTTGGGTTCCAGATACATTTTTTTTCTGATAGTAAAGCTACTTTAAGAGGTTATCTTACGTTATTATCCCAGCTTGTACCTTCTTTTTCACAGCAATTTGTAACTACTGATACACAAATTGTTTTGGTGTCAGTTTATAAACTGCATCTTGGAAATGGTCAGGGCAAACAAAAAACAATTTCAGCCACTTGCTGCCTCTGCCACCCTTAACTATGTTGATCTTGCCTTGCCATTTACCTTAGGATAAATGAACTTGTTGGCAAAGGGTTGCAGTTCTTGTTAGCCAGCTCAGTTCTATTATCTGGTGCTAGATTGAAAAGACAGAATTTAGGGGTGATGACCAGATTCTACTGCATTTCTTCTCTACGGAACTTTTCTGGCACAATTTGCATCAGGCCTGTCTTCATTAACAAGAAAGGAAGAAAGAAGCTTTCCTTCTACATATCCTAACTGTACAGGGTCAGTAACAATCAAGTGCTGCACACGATTCAGACAAAGCTGGCAAAATCAAAATGGAAACCACTGTATTAGTAATGCACATCTGGCCATTGGTGTGATGTGCCAGAAGCATTAATGAAAAGTACAGAGGACAGAGGTTTGTTAAACTAAGTAATCTTTAAACTACATGAACTATGTATCCAGTTTGGTTAACCACAGGGAGACAAGGGCCGATTCTGAGAAAAGGCAGGAAAGATGCTCAGCATGTACTCAGTAAACAAATATTTTCCTAGAATATATAAACTGAAAGATTTGCTTATCCTTTTGTATAGAAAAAGAATTCCTACTGATACCATGTATGTTTATATCAAGCACAGACTAGACTAATTTTGTGCATTGGCTATATCAGATCTTCCTTGCTTTTAATAACACCACAGTATTAAAGAACTTTGAAAGTAACCTTAATCTCTAATTATTTTTTTTAGTTCTTTAGCTAATGTTCTTGCTATTATTTGTGAAAACAAAACTTCAACCAAAGTAAAAATCATACTGCCCTTTCTTCCTTCCTCTCCTTCCTCCAGATGAAAAATCAAATACTGAATTACGCAGATGAAGGCTTTAGCCAACAATTTCAACATCATGAAAACAAGAGTCATCACAGTCAGCATGGCTGTGAGGCATGCTATCCAAAATATCAAGGGTGGAACAAAGAATCAGCATTTTCCCCTTAGAAGGAACTCCCCTGTTGTCAGATTTTGAACCCCTGAAACAATGGCTACCCCATGTCTTCAAAAGGATTACTTGAAAAACAGAATATTTGTCAAAAAAAAGGACAACAGATTCTGACTCAATAGGCCATAAGTATGGCACTATGAAGCATTTTGAGATATTTGTACTGGGAGTAGACCTCTTTAGTGCTCTGGAGATCAAACCAGGATATTTCCTGAGTGCTATACTAATACAAACATTTATTGAGGAAAAATAAATAATTGAAACAAAACAAATTATGTGAAATGTTGGTCCTATTGATATAACTGGAAAAAATATCCAGTGGTTTGAATCAGTCTTCCATTCTCTTATTATATATTTAGCCTAACATTTACCTCACACTAAATTCACTCTCCTCCTTCTATTGTCCAAACCTGTACACTGTTATCCTAATTTGGAGGGAGCTGCCCATTATTAACATAGTTCTTAGTTGCTTTGAAGCTGAATTATCTGAGACTGCTTGAGATGCAACATCCCTTTTTATTCAAGCCATTATTGAGCCTTTTTTTGATATAATTGTCTGCATTTCTGCAGTGAGTACTGCAGACCTGAAAAAGGGCAGAAAGTCAGGCAGCATTAACATCTTCTTTGGGCACTTTTACAGTATCCACTACTTTAAAGATCACATCTAATACTTTAAATGCCCATTGCTCCCCTCAACATATGCAATAAGAATCACACCCCTGGAACACTCTGTCTTTTTTCTTATTAGGACACAATTGCCTGTAAATTTTGTACACATTGCCATCCTCTTCTCCACCTGGACCTCCAGGTCTTGTCCCAGCATGGTGAGGGAAGAGCTCTCTGCTTCTACTTTCTTTCCTCCTGTCTCTTACACAGAAATGCTCATGCCAGCTCTTTCTTGTCACTCCACATGGAGCCATGGCTTTCCAGATATGCTGACAGCACAGCAGTCAGCCCTCAGTCTGGTAGAGAGATGTGTGTCTGCACCCATAGCTGTCTGGTCATGCGTGTGTCCCACATTCCTTCTCTCTCTCAGCATCAAAGGCAACACACAGACTTAGTGGATAAAAGATCCCGCAAACTAAGACCTTGTAGGAGAAAAGGAAGCAGGCAAGAAATTCTGGATGAGTAGTCTTGGGTGGGGACAACCTCTTCCACACCCAAGTCCCAGTGAATGCAGACCCCAGGTCAACTCTAGATGGCTGGAGGCAGCATCCACTGATTCACAGCCTACTTTGGGATTCTGTTGTGTGAAAGGAAGGATGGGTTTTGAACTGGTTTGAGCACAGTGGTCCCATCTCTCTGCCAGGACATTCATTCTTTCCTTTTGCTTTGAAAGTGCTCTCTCTGCTCTCTGGGATGCTCTGGGTTGATGCTGTGTGACCTGAACTTTTTTCCTGATCTGATCCTTTGCTTGTCTCTCTGAAACACCTCACAGTACCCTGTGAGAATTCATACTTGCAGAGTGGAAACCCTTAGTTGCACAGTCAGCCTCCTGTTCCTGGTGTGAACTGAGGAAGGATACCGGTCCGCACGGCCATGAATGGATGTTAGATCATAACATACAGCCAACTAAATAAGAGAGCATATGAGACACAAACTCTACCCTGGCTAATACTAATTAGTGAAGATATGATGGCATTTTTTATATGCAGTTTTGAATGGAATTTCAATCTAGAGGAATACTTAATAAAAACTAGAGGGATATATACTACTCTTCTGCATTCTTTGAGTGTGCATTATCCCATGTTTCAGTAGCCACAAACAATGGTGGTGAATTGTAGTGTATGAAAAATATCTTGCTTGGATTGTAACACATTATGCTAGATAATTTGCAAACATTAAAATAATACAGTCCTTATTCTGAAGCCCTTATGAAAAATGAAAACCAGAATAAAGTAACAGAACAAAATATGAGAGAGAGAATGTCAGATTCCTTGAAAAAATCAGGTTAACTCAGCCATATCTGGCTTTACAAAATGTTTTAAACGGGCTTATTTTAGAACGGGCTAAGTTTGAAAAACATAAGGGAAGGGAGAGCCAGGGAAGTGGGAGCTGTGGCTAAGCAGGTACAGGATCTGGAACAAGCAGTCAGCTATTGGAGAAGGCAGACACTGTCAGATGACTACTCCAGAAATTAGTATTTTCTGCAGCTGCTTGGCCACACTGAGTCACTGGCAGGTTCCAACTGCATTTTTTCCGCATGGAAATCTACCTGTTTGTGCAGCACTGAGGAAATCCCACACAGGTCATGCAAATGCACCCATGACACCCAGTCTTAGTATAGTGGAAACTATATAAGCAGTTAGGATTCTGCAGATATGAAGACAGCATCAGTCTCCAATTCAAATAGGAAATAAATATGCAGATGCAGAAGATCACTACAGTAATTGCAGTTCTCCTGTGCTCTGCATCATGTCTGTATTACACTAAGAAATGCAGGTATAGTGTAAAATTTCTATCACACTGATTCAGTAATATTCAACACTTGCTAAGCAGAAAGATTCATAACTAATGTTTGTAAATGTAATGTTTGTAAAAATCTTCCGGCTAAAGGCACAATAAAATCTCACATTTAGCAACTTTTCAATATCTGAAGGGGCCTACGCCAGAGAGGAGAGGGACTCTTTATTAGGAACTGGGACAAGGGGTAACGGGTTCAAATTGAAGGAGGCTAAGTTTAAGGTTGGATGTGAGAAAAAAGTTTTTCCCATAAGGGTGGTGAGACACTGGCACAGGTTGCCCAGGGACGTGGTGGCTGCCCCAACCCTGGCAGTGTTCAAGGCCAGGCTGGATGAGGCCTTGTGCAACCTGATCTAGTGAGGAGGTGTCCCTGCCCATGGCAGGAGGGTTGGGACTAGATGATCTGTAAGGCCCATTCCAACCATTAAATTATATAATTCTATGATTCTATGATTTATATTTATTAACTATGCTTTACATATTTACCACTAGTTATTTAATTTACAGCTCAGAACATTACTTCAGTTCCTAAGACTTTAAGAGGCATAGCGTGGGTGTAAAATGTTGGAATTGTACCAGAAGGTTTCAAAGCTGCCAGAATAGAGGGGAAATCTGCAATGATGATGAAGAAGGAACTTTTTTCTTTTAAATCAAGTGACATAAACCAAACATTAAATACTAGATACTTGCACTGCTAGTGCAAAACAAGTAACAAAGAGACACCATGTTGTCCAAGGCATGCTTTGATTCAAAACAGAAATATTGCTAGTTTTATTCACCATTGAGTGAGATGTCTTCCTTATGAGGTAAATCCTCTTTGTACTGATGACCTTGGCAATTCTCTTTTACACTAAAAAAAAAGAATCACTGTAGAGCTAGCATACATAGCTAGCCACTTAACCTAAACTTTGCTTCCCAATTGCGGTGTGGGGAATGGAATATGAATGAAACAATTACCCAGAACATGCAATCAGTCTGGGATTTATGCCATGAAGTGTGATTTAGGCCAAGAGTCCAGCAGAACACAAAAAAAGTCTTGGACATGTGTGGGTAAGAACATCCAAAATAAGCATTTCTAAAAGCCCACAGGAGTTTGTGGAGGGAGTTAGGCTTCAAGGCAGATCAACATCTAACTAACATGGGTTAAGAAGAACATTTCTGTGGCCAGTTGATTCTGTAACATTTTCTGAAGCAGCTGATAGATGTCCCTGTCAGAGACAGCACTCTGAACTACTGGCTACTGGCATGACTGCATATGCCACTCTCAGATTTCTTGCTGCAAAGGGGAGATCTGTTTTCAACTGTCCCAAAATCCAAAGTAAACATTTCTGATGGTATTGAAGCTAGGAAAAGTATTTCTAAAGGGATACTTTGTGCATGTCTATATTTCTCTTTGAAAAATGACTGCTATCCTTGTTTTCCTCTGCTATATCAGACACAAAAAAATCCTAAAATACATGAGATGTTTCCCATGTAAACAAATTCGTTCCTTCCAGAGGAATGTTATATGATGACAGGGTATGTGAAATGGTCTCAGTGATCATGTGGTAAGTGAGATCATGAGACACTGTCTGCATTAGGGTTGAATGCAGTCTACTCATATGTTTTTTGGGATTCATGGGATAGAATATTGATGGAAAGCAAACCCACAAGTATTGGGCAAACAGGACCTTCCCCACCTCCTGACATCATCAGGGCTTAATGCTTTGGTATAAAAAGTATACAAACTCCTTGTTGTTACTAACATTAATTTAGCAGATAATTAAACATGCTTTTAATGTTTAAGAATGTCATAATTTGGGTAGTATGATCATTTTCTGGCAAATTATTTTGGGATGCAAATAAATTCTGTACAGCTGTCAGAAATCTTTGCCTGTATTTACACACTTCAGGGACCATTTCTGTCCAGCACTTCATGGGGAGAGGTGACATAGGAAACATCAATACTGAGCTACAGCAGCTGATTTTTCAACACTTTTTTGCAGAGGCAGACAATGTTCCTTCAGTTAAGAAAATCTTTTACTTGGGCTGCTCTTGTCTGGCTGGTTAACAAAAGAAATGGACTGGTGTTTAACATTCAGTATCTTTGTTTCACTTCTCAAAAAAAGGAATGTAACCATAATATATGTACAGATGGCCATTCTACAGGGAAAAAAACCCAAAAATGGTAAAAACAAACAAAAATTAATCCTGCGCAGTACTTTTGAGATACCAACTGTGCTAACTAAGGCAGAACAAAAAATGGTATGGATCCTATCTTAAAGAAATCAAGCCAATGTGAACATTTGGTGAACTCTGAAAGAACAGGTCATTTACATCTGGATACTCTGGTTTAATTGTAATAGCACATGCTGTGGTCCTGTGAGCAAACGATAATTTCCAATGTTCATGAGTTTCCTAAATAAAATTACCCCCTCCCAGCTTAGACCAGAACCTGGAAATTTTTTTTCTTGGAAATAACAGGGGTTTTTATTTTTGTTGGGTTGGGGTTTATTTTTGTTGTTGTTGTTTGTTGGGGTTTTCTTTTAATTTGAAATGAAAAATTGTTCTTTCTGTGCTTTCAGAAGTAACCATTCAAAAGGTGTTCAAAGACTGAGAAATCTGAACTTAGGCAATACTTGCGGAACTGTAATTTCTTACATGGGCCCTACTAAGTTAAAATGCAGTGGTTTAAACAGGACTGATCAGTTCCACTGATCTTAATAGAATTTAACTCTTCATGCCATATCTTAGGCCAAGGGATGTCTGAAAAACTCATCTCTACAGACATGAATCTGTTCAAGATACATAGAGTATCTTCTTATTAGTGAACTTCAGTGACAACAACAATCAGGATATTAGGAAGAGATTTTTTACAGAGAGAGTAGTCAGGCATTGGAATGTGCTGCCCGGGGAGGTGGTGGATTCACTACCCCAGGAGGTTTTCAAGCTGAGACTGGATGTGGCACTTAGTTCCATGGTCTAGTAACTACAGTAATGTTGGACTTGATGATCTTTGAGGTCTCTTCTAATCAGGTTGATTCTATGATTCTGTGATTCTAAGAGGCAATTTTGATTGCTCTGTCTATATCTTCTACCTCTCTGTCATCTGGCCAACTTAACATGCTAACTAAGCGTTTGAACAGTAAAAATTCAGTTCACCATATACTTCCAAGACTCATATGGACCATATAGGTCATCAAAGCATATGAATAGTGCTGGGATTCTTGTAGACAACCAGAAGACCAAAGCACAGACATTTTTAGCACCTATATTTAGTCATCATTACCTGTGATAGAGCTGCTGCCTAGGTTACTGTATCTGCAGACAACTGTGAAGGAAAATGAATGCATTTGATTAACGCCTTGGGAACTGTAAAGTAATGGTTTTAATACATACTTCAAAGCCAAAGCTAATAGTAAAACCTATTTAGATTCCCCGACACCTCCCATTTAATGGCTCTTTTTTAAGGTACTTGTAGAATTGCCAACCTTCAATCATTTGGGATAAAATTTTCCCTCTTAGGTGTCTCCATTGGATGAGTTTTAAATTTTTTGTTTGTTTGTTTTGGGCATATTACAGCAAAAATAGCTCGGCTGCTTTCAAGGACAAGGCTATGGAAAAAGAAGTTTTGTCCATGTGAACTGACTCCAGTGACCTTAAACTGAGTGTTTCACATTTCAGATTAAAACCTGGGACGGAGGGAGGAGTAAGCACACTTTGTATCAAGGATGTGCCTTTTGGCATCTCTCTGAAATCTGACTCTAGTTGATTAAATTTCATACTCTTGGAGGGTGGTGGTAGGGGGTGGAGAAAGACGTTCACACATGTTCAATAGATTAAGATTTTAATAATTCCCCAAAGATATAATCCATAAGGGACTGAACATGATGTTGTCATGACTTGTGCTCTGAGTGCAAAATCTGAGCACCTAAACTGTGGTCAGCAAACACTTCTTTGGGTCTCCCCATGATGTCCCTTGGTTTTGGGAGTCAAAAATAGAGGAGGAAAGAAATTGGTGAGAGAGAAGGGAGTGAACTGTGATGGGAGTAAGTCACAGGGTACTACTGAGTGGGATGGAAATAAGGGATGAGATAGCCTATGACAACAGGGGACAGAGGGCAAAGATAAGGATTCTCAGTACAACCATAACTGATAAAGTTGACAGGCTTGGACATGAGGGTTGAGAGATTTGAAATATGACTGTCATTTTAAATTTTAACATTTCATGGCCTCATCTCATAGTTACAATTTTTAAAATATATCTTTGTTGTATGCAATTCCTTGTAGAGATGAGATACTACACATAGCTCTGTTTCACTCTCCTTCAATCCAAACCTCAATTTATTTATCTGCCAATGCAAATTTTGCTAAGAAAATATCAAGAGCTTCCACTTCTAAGAAAAATTTGTTCTCTCAGAAACAAGAAATGTTAGTTTGCAAACATATATCCAAACACTCAGAATCATTGTAAATTACTTCATTTCAGTCATTGGAAATGAGCAAGTACCGTGAATGATTACTTTTAAACTTGAGCACTTCAGGTTTAAAGAACGCAAACACTTCAATGCTTGGCAAAATATTTCAGAACAAGAAGCCTAGGGCAGCACAATTCAAATGGATTCAAGCTCAGACAATCACCTCACCAAGAAACACCCCATACTTCAGTAAAAAAGGAACTGCATAGCCCTGATGTAAAATCTCCATTGCTGTTTGCTCTTCAGCTACTCACCACAGAGAAAACTGCCAGAACTGTTTCAAGTGTTCAAACTGGTGCCAGAGTGAAGATAAAGGTACCTATCAATGCCTACTGGTTGATGTTTCTAGGTTTTCTTTTCTATGTCACCCTACTCCCCATATTTGCAGAAATACAGAACAATGCAGCTAGAATCCATATTTCTTCCCCACTGCTTATGTCTTGCATTGTAAGATAATGCAGTGCAGAACATCTGGGTCACATAACTTTCTTCTCCACCACGTCCTCTCCCAAGCTCTCTCCTATTACTACTGTCATTGTCCTAGCAGATGAGCTGCTGCTCTGTTGAGGGCTGAAACACTGTAGAAAAATGATCAGGCATACAATATATTTTCTGCTGGAACTAGATTATTGTGTCTTGAGTAGAGCCTGTAAAACTATATTTTATCTACTAGAGGCAATTCTGATGAAACATGGCAGACTTTCAAATACTGAAAAATTTCAACTTCAAAACAGTACTTAATGACAGCTGAAGTCTGCATGCCTCATGACTTCATTTTTCTCTGTGAGATGGACTCAGGCAGGAGTTTTGGGCCATCATATCTTCCTATGTCCCCTTCTAGAGACGTCAAAGAATCACATGTTAAAAAGTAGTAAGACTCTAGTTCAATAAACTGACTATTTTATTAAATGGAGATCTATTTTTCTTCCCAATGGATATTACATAAGACAACTAGAGGACAAGAAAAAGTAAATAATCCTGCTTTTCAATATTTCTGAATTGAAACTCAGCAACATTTGATAAAATATAAAAGCAGTGAATAACAATGAATTAGTTACACAATCTCGTGAAAACTCTCTCCATTCCTTGCTATTTCTGCAAAACCAAGGTTAGCATAAATCAGAGACACCATGCCTGGCATCAGTACTATCTGCCAAAGTGAATGGCCATTCCTGTGCCACTTGCAAAACAGGATTGTGGCCCAGGGTGAGTGGACATGGCACCTGGTGCAGTGGCACTAGAAAAAATAAACACTACAGACAAATAAATTGCTTGTAATGGAAAATTAATGACTATGGTAATGTTTATGTGATCGAGATTTTTGAGACTGAGAGCAATGGTTTTGTCTGCTACATGTCTGTTATGACAAAGAGAATAAAAGCATTGAAATATCTAGTTTAAATACTATTCATAGTACCAACTCAGCTGTTTCTTTTTTTTCTGGGAAAAGGAAAAAAAGAGCTCCCTAATAGAATCATAAGATAACTTGATATTGGCAATGTATTCTGTATGCTTTGTTGAGTGTACTGCTCAGAAGAAGCCAAAGATAATGGTGAAAAATTGTCTTCAAACACAAAAACGAGTGATAAGGCTACTGAAGAAACCTCAATCAAACCCAAATTTCTACTTTTTAAAAGGAATTAACTGATATTAACAGGAAATGCAGAGTAATAAAGCAAATTACCTACCTTAAGGCTGCCATAAATCAATCTGCTACTGCTCTTTAATAATATGTGAGTCAAGGTGTGATAAAAAAATACAATCTCATGTTTATGTTTTTTCAGAAATCCAGGTATTGACATTGCTACCAGTCTCCCAAAAATCCTGTAGTGCAGTATCAGCAAAGTCCATAAAACTGGCACTAAAATATAAAGCAAAAACTAAACAATAGAACGGCAGATACATTTATCATTTGCACTACCGAGCAATCCCTATTTTATAACCTCAACTCCCTAAGAAAATTTGCATTAACAGCTCTAGCTATCAGTTTAGGGCTGGTGGGGTTTTTATATTTTATTGTCAGATCTGCATCCATAAGTCGAGTAACTCCACATGGAAATTGTTTATATAAAAAATGTTTTCATGTCATTGACAAAGATAGTGGTGTGTGGCTGGCAAACTCATAAGAAAATGCAAGTACCTTAGTGCATGTCACACAGTCAGAGAGAGAAGTACTTCACAACTGGTAGCAGCAAGATGTTCTTTCAATGCAGGATGTAAGCTACTACAACACATGTATGGATGTGGGCATGTGGATCTGGCTTGATATGGCTCTTTGCTCAGCTACTTGGATTAACTGAAAACTTGTCTTCTGATAACATAAAGTGTATGAGGAACTGTGAACTGTTCAAACAGTAGGAATAGCTGCTGTTGAATGCACCTCCTCCAAGCTAGTTTAAGCAGACTTGCTGTTTCTGTACTCAGTACAGAGAGACACTCCACATACCTACACTTTCTGGACAAAAGTCTTACATCCTGCAAGCTAGCACAGTATAAATTAATATCATGACAATTTACACCAACCAGCATAGGGTCCAAGACTGGACAGAAAATAAAGAAAGAGAGACAGATTTAAGATGCAGGAAACAGGTTTCAAGCAGTGTCTGAAGGCACTGCATATAATTCAGAGGATAATCATTCCAGCAGAGGAAGGCTTTAAGGCTATCAATTTGTCTGGCACTTTTCATAAGCATTAAATTTTCTTAAACAATCAGTAAAAACCTTTTTTTTTCTGAGGTGATATGTGAGTGATACAACTCTGACTGATCCAAGTCCAGAAATGTATCATAAAATGTATTATAAGATATATTTATGAAAGAAAACGGAAACAAGAATCAGGAATCTCTAAACCTTTAAACCGTCTAATCTTCTTTGTTTTGGGACTGTGAATATGGTTTTAGTCATACAATTAATTATACACAGGAACAACGATTGCCTTCCAGCAGGATGACACAAGGCTTCGCTCTGAGAGGTCACCAAATCCTGTCTCACTTTGTACATTTGCTTTTATTGTCCACTTTGCTCTCCGTGCCACCTCTAGCACCAGGAAGCAGATGGGACTTCCTTTCCATCCGGTCACCGAGCAGGAAATGTTTGACTCTTCAACAGCCACGAACAGACAGCCAAGGGCTGCAGTGGAAGAACATGACAGGAACTGACAGGCTCTCAGACACCACTGTGACTTCCGACTGGCAGATCATCAAGATTGCATATGCACTCCCCCATCCTACCCAAAACTGAGCATTCTTGAAAGATTAGAAATGTTGACCTCAGGTACAAATGCTGGAAATGAGACTAATTAGTCTGGAAATTTATCTTGAGAAAAATCACTTGCCCACATCATCCAGATACCAGCAATGCCAAGATCATACTTGCTCTAGACTATGTGCTTCCTGTCTCCTTTGTTCTATGGCAGTTTTTGATGCAAGTCCATACTGCATTTTCATTGTGCAGCCCTCCTTAGTTACATTTGAAATTTGGTTTTGCTTTTTTGCTACATCAATACAAGAGAGAGATTTCTCATTGAGGTACAAAATAAACTGGGCCTTATCAAAGTATAAATCTGTAATGCATTCAAATTCAGAATGACCTATTGTGAGTACTGCAATATTGGGTATTTCTGGACTCTAACATGAACTTGCATTATCTTGATTTTCCACCTGTCTTGCAATTAATTCTATGCATCTCTATAAATACAAAAACAACTCTCCCATAGTATTAATACTATTATCAGCTAAACATAGAAGGCACCTCTAGAGATCATATAGTACAAACCTCCTACTCAAAGCAAGGACAACTAGACCAGGTTGCTCAGAAGCATGTCCAGATGGGTTTTGACCAGCCTCTCTGGGTAAATTCTTTCACTGTTTAATCACCCTCACTGTACAAAAGATTCTTCTTATGAGTAAATGGAATTTCTTGTGCCTCAATTTGTGCCCACTGCCATTTGTGCAATCACTGGATACCACCGAAATAATAATTACAAATATACACAATGTTAACATAAATGCATGAAATATTAAGATCAAAAAGGATAAAGAAACAAACCATGAGTCAAACATAATGGGAGGTATTATAACTAATGAAATTTATGAAACTCTTAGATTTAGGACAGCAGAGATTATTACATGAGTTCATGAGATCCTAGAAATCACAGGCTAAGAAGTATCATCTAGGGATTCCTTCACTGAGACTTGATTTAATGTTGTTGAAAACAGCATCTGATCTTGATAGCACCGAAAACAAAAGTATTTGCACGTTGAATTAATTAGGAATTAGAAAATGTTTCCTTGTTGTAATATTTCTCAGTTTTGTTTTTTAAATTCCCAGGCCATCCCTTGCATATCGTAAATGAGAGAAAAGTCCTCTGTGAGCATCCAGCTCAGCCAGTTCTTTGGCAAGGTGGTTGGAAGTCTCAGCGCTGTATAGAGATCCTGCCAAAATTCTGTTTTAAAACTTGACTGACTGTTCCACTTCTGACTCTATAAACTCTTTCAGCATTCCCACTGTGCCTTCTTTACACTACTTTGTGATGGGTTCTGCTTTAATTTCAGCCTTCATGACTGTTGGTGAGGTCACACATAATCCGTTTTGCCTCTGAGTTAGCTGGACTCTTAGCTTTGTGTGGACAAGAAACAAGTGGCTGTCCCTTCTTCCCCAGTATGGATAGATATATTTTGGGTGTATAATGAAGCAGTCTTTGTAAATGAAGCATTTCATTTCTTCTACAGTCAGGACAAGAAGGTGTTTTTCAGCATCACTGGAAGCAATTCTGTTATCCAACGCCTGTATGGGATTTAAGCTAACTGGACATCACCATGTGTCTTCTAGGAAGACCATGATTACTTTGTGCCTCTGCATGATTTCTGCTGTATTTCCAGACCGTTGATTTACACTTCTGCATCTTGTAGCTTAGTGACAGCATTGATTGTATGATACATTTTTTGATCTGAAAAGTGTTCTCAGAACATTAAAATCAGTTATGCTGTACCACAATCTCATTGCTTTGCATATACTTTTTAATTGCTGAAAAATAAATCTCCATAGCCATAACTAGCAAAGGAGACTCATGAGTATAACAAAAGCCACAGCAGAATACAAAAATGAGCTTTAGAGCAGTTGGGTTTTTTTAATGTTAAAAAATTACCTTGAATCACCTTACTAACCAGGTAAGAGTTGAAATGGAAGTACTGGGAAATAAATAGCCTCTGTTTAGCCATATCACAGCTATTTACACCTCTTCATGTTGCTAAAATAATCCCCACAGAACTGACAGTCCTTAACAAACCCAGAAAAATCAGGGATTAGTGACAATTAATTCCTTGGCATTTGGTAAAAATTAAATCATATCCTGACTACTAAGGAGACAAATAGTTACATCTGACATTCAGTTCTATCACGGTATGAAGCACTCAGAAGCTATGACAGTTTTCAAAAATATGTTTACGTGTGTTCTAAAGGTGACACATTAACAGTGATCTGCCCTGAGGTGCTGACAAGCAGTAACTACTAATTTTATGTGAATTATTGTTTATCTCCTTATAAATCCCAGATAAATGTCTGAAATATTTCAAGCTGTCCAGTAGTAGAGAGCTGAATAATGTGAAATTAATTACCTATTCATATTCTGATTTCCTTTCTTATTACATAAACACATATATTTGCCAAATAAATGTCTGAACAGTGTGTGACACTAAGTCTGTGACTACTTGTAAAGAATGGGCAAAATATTTTAACACTGTCCAGCAATATAACAATTCAGAGCTCATATGACTTTGGTTTTCCATGTTTGTCGTGCATTAATTATGATGGTTATTTTGTAATGTGGACTCACACCTAGTAGTAATTCACTTGAAGAAAGGTGTTAGATCTGATTGCATACAATCACTAGGTCTCTTCCAGTATTATTTAGATGAAATCTTAGAGAGCTGATGATGGAAACCAGAAGATAGAGTTACCAGTTTACGTATGTACAATTTGTGATACTGACTGGATGAGATTCTGGCAAGCTGAGATGAAAAAATATTCTCAATGCAGTCATATTAAAAACCAAGTAACTCAAATATATTCCATCACATTACAATAATAAGGATGACATCTCTGATATCTTTCTCTAAATCTAACATGATAGTGGAATATTAGAAGAATGTCAAATATCTCTGCTGCAAGTATCTGAATTAAAAGGTATACTAGACAACTCTTATAAATTTTACATAAAGCTGAGTTCTTAACTTCTAGTTTTATAAGATTCAGTCACATCTGAAGAAGCAGAGGTTTTCCCATGAAACACAAATTGAAACTTCACCAGTCACTTACTGACAACATTTTAATGTATGAGGCAGATGTGCTTTACAGAAACAGAACATTTAGAAGCCTTCAGCATTTTCAGGGAAAATGCTTCTGAACACTGCAGCATCTTAGTTCTGTCTTCAATATGAATATGAGGACAAGTGCCCAAATTTACATACTTATAAAAAAGTGAAAGTTTTACAGATAATTTGGTCATTGGTAAGCTGAGGAAGATCAATGTTAAGCCTTGCAGATGTTAATTCTAGGAAGGGAGGGCTACATGAGACTTTAAATGGACTATGGTTTCATAGCCCTGTCTTTCTAAGGAAGAATCCAAAATACAGAGAAAAATTGTTGGGGTATGGTTATATTTTCTCCACACAGGATATAGGATAGGACTTAAAGCTGCTTGGTGCTATATGGTGCAAGGTTAAGAAAAATAAAAATATCCCAAAAGAACTTTCCCAAAATTCATAATTGCTTACAATTTACTTGTTTAGGTGAGAATCCCTTCTGTTTCCATGGAGAAGACAACCTGATGGTTGATTATAAGCAATTTATATTCCATTCTATTCTAATATAACTACCTGCAACATTAGGATATTGAAAAGTAGTCTTCAGGTCACTTAATTGCTTTTTAGCACTCACTATAATGAAGATTTAATTCTACATGAGTTTGTCCAGGATGTGGAACAGATACAGTGGATGTCTATTTCTGTCTCTTTGGTGAAGACATTTTATATTATGATTGTGTGATTTAAGTGACATTGTATCACAAAAGTTTCCAATTTCAATAATTATTCTATGTTACTAACAACTCACAGCAAAATTAAGCATTCTGGATTTGCTTCTTGTTTGTCCATTACAGAAACACCATAAAATCAAGTATGTATATGCCAATAAAAAGCCAAAGCTTCTTGAGTGTCTCCTCATTCACAGTACAGTATCTTTCTGGTAAAACCAGTTTTAAATTGGTTAAAAATTAACACAGAAATTACACTTACAAATTCATTTAGTTTGTATATGTGTATGAAAAAAAAATCTTTATTGTTCTAGCTACACTTTTCCCTGATGTTGTCACTGTCTATCCTGATTGTTTTTGACTGTGCTTGTCTGTGACATTGGAAAATATTATGTTTAACATATCTCTGATACTCTTCATTTGTGGGCATGTGTTCTAGGATGACCCTGCATAAGAGGGGAGGTTGGACCAGATGAACAACTGTGGTGCCTTCCAACCTGGTCCATTTTGTGATTCTGTGGTTCTGTAATAGCCATAGCTATTACAGAACCACATAGCTACACTTTTCCCTGATGTTGTCACTGTCTATCCTGATTGTTTAAATTATCCATCAGACATAGTGAAGAATGAATTATATAGTAAATATTTTTGGAACAAAGCATTATGTTATTATTCTACATTGATGAATTTTATGCTAATTTTAAAAGCAATCATTCAACATAATACAGAAACTACACAATATTTAGGACATGGTGTAGGTATTGTACAGTACTTAGTGTGGTGGAGGGTGTTACAGAAAAACATTGAGCTGAACCACTGAATGTAGCTCCAGCTGAAGTACTGCTGACAGATAAAACTAAGACAGATTAAGTATTTCCATTTAAAATTCATTCTGTTAATCATTTATAACACTGAAAATTTCAGTTCTTGAGCTGAGATTATACATACATGATTTCTCCTTGTAGGACAAATAGAAGTACTTGCAAGTTTGAGAACAAATGGTTCATCTTTTTGTCTTCTCAGACACAAATTACTCCCCCTTTTTCAGACATCAACATTTATTGGAATAAGGTATCATCTCATTGGAGAGCTCTTCTCTGAGCCTCTGTGAATAAATCATAGAATATCCTGAATTGGAAGGGACCCACAAGGATCACTGAAGTCCAACTCCTATGTTTCATTTCAGCTTTTGGGTGCTAAAGAAAGAAAACCTCCACCTGTGTTTTTTGAATATTTACTGATAATTAAAAATAATAAAGCACATAATAGTGGACATGATGCATTACTTCTGCTTTTAGGCATAGATTAATACTGCATAATCTTCAGGTGTGTGATCATATATCTGTGTCTACACAATACTTGTCAGCCAAGATCAGCAAAGCTTCTTTTCACAAGTTCCTGATTGCAGACTGTAAAACACTGAGCAACAGAGTCACAGACAAAGTCCTGTATGTGTGTAAGGATTCAGGCAAACAAAACCTTACCCAAATAGGGGAGCTGCAGAGGTACATCAGGTGACATCAGCTATGGGGCACAAACCAATCAGTGCTTAAGAGCTTCCTACAAACCCTTGTCTAGCCTGGTATATCTAATTTTGCTTTAAAATTTTGAAATATTACATGATACTATAGCAGTTGCTATGGATATCTTAATTTCAGCATTTTGTGCCTGGGATATTGACCACGACTTCATAAATTTCTTTCTGAGCATTTTTTTCTATGTTTGATTGCCCACAAAAATAGGATAAGGTACTGCAAAATTTACAAGTGACATCACAAAAACAGCTTCCCTTCTGCTTCTTGCCACACGAGCAGCATATTTAAGGGAATGTGAAAGAGCACAATGAAAAAAACAGTCTCTTTCATCAAGTGTATTAGAAATCTGTTCCAAATAATAAATATGCATCTGAACGTAAAAACTTGGGTTGTCTTTTATAGATAGTGTGCACACTGAGAAGAAAAAACAGCCTAGAAGGTTTCAGATCTTCTGCTGTAGTGTCCAAATACTACTTTGTGCACCGTAAAGAAACCCAAGCCAAATAACTGGAAATAACAGAAGTGGGACATGGGTGCTGTTTGTTTAATTCACTGCACCCATATCAACTTGCAAATGTGAAAGTTTGAATGGGTTACTGTGATCCTCTCCATTCTGCCTAAGGTCTCTAAACTAAAAACA
This sequence comes from Acanthisitta chloris, assembly GCF_000695815.1. Taxonomy (NCBI): domain Eukaryota; kingdom Metazoa; phylum Chordata; class Aves; order Passeriformes; family Acanthisittidae; genus Acanthisitta; species Acanthisitta chloris. The sequence continues at coordinate 52,093 of NW_008666302.1, read as the reverse complement.
TGTCTTACTTTCACGTGTTTCGGCACGTTTCACTCTGAAGTTAAAGCCTCAGATAGATTCCAGATCAGATAAAAGCCCAAGTCTCAATATTACTAATCTCATGATCAGCTGTGATCTACCACAAAAGCATATGCTATATGGGCATCTTACCTAGCCGATTGATAGGATATGGAAGTCTGTAGTTATGGGACACAGGAACATATTTAATTATGCTTTCTGTGTTTAGACCTATGAAAACATATTCAAAAATTTCATGGCATAAAAGGTCACTTATACATATTGATCAGCACAGAAATACATAGAAAACCACATCAAATTTCCATAGGTAGCAATAGATTCATGTATCTCTAAAATCTCCCCTTTTTAATATTGTGTGATGAACACAGCTCGATATGAAAATTTAAAATAGTGATTTTCATGTAACTGATCTTTAATAAACAGGGCAGTATCTTTGAGCTCATCTTTGACATTCTTTAGAATGAGTTTTTCTGAGCATTGGCCAAACTATCTACTGTCAGCTGTTATTAAAATAAAAGACCAATTTCTTTAATTGTTGCAATTGCAGTGTCACATATGTAACTGCTGTGACTTACTCATTGTCCCAGTCCTGTCTTGCTTCTATGAACAAGCCTAATGACATCTATGGGAAGCCAGTTAACAGATAAAAGGCCATTTTAAAAAGTTTACCTATTTCCTGTGATCCATACTAGGTATGCCTGCCAAAATGAAGAAGCCCATTCAACAATCTTTCCTTCAATGTGATTTTGTGAGTAGTGATAACTTTCATTTTTGTTTTGGAAGGTGTCCTGTTCATTCCAGTATTATTTTCTTAAGTAGTAAACAAGAACATACCTCAGTCTGTGAGGCTTTCTGGACTGGCATCCTGAACATCTTGAAGTAAACTCCTTGGGAAAGTCAAGGTGACTCCTCAAGGTAGTACATTTGAATAACAGGCGTAATCCTTCTGCAGGCCAAATTAAGACTCTTTATGTAAAAACACAGCTGTCTTGAAAAAGGAAGCCATGTAGTTTTGTCAGACCACAATATTTAGCAGCATGCTTGAGATCTCTCATCCTGTTGCTTCAACCTTATCACCCTAGGAAAGAAAAAGAAAACAAATATAAAAGAACGGAACTCAACATCAGCAAGGTAAACAAACACCTTTTGCATAGCAATGCTGTTAACAGAGCTACGTAGATGTAAAACCTTCCATTCTTGCGCTGGAAACAGAAGTAAAAATACTCTCTTAGCTATCTTTGCAAAAGTTGAAAAGCTTTTGAGCCTGGGAAGGAATTTTGTGGCTCTTTTTTGTTTCTTATAACCAGTTTAACCACTTCTTGTCTGTGAGAACATGCAAGCCTTTTCAAGACCAATTCTCCCAAAAACTATTAAATAAATAAACCACTGAAACACCTGTTAAAGTGTTTTCCTCTTCAAGACAACATATGCCTAGGTGTTATCCAGAGTAAGGCTTACCAAACTGAGGCCCAAAATATGTATCATTGGTTCCTACATAAAGTCTATATATGCATATGAATTCCACTGACATTCTAGACAGATAAAATCCTTATATCTGGCAATAAATGCTGCCATATCGAAATTGTGAGCATGCAGAGGAGTGTTTTTAAACTCACAGTGGCATTATTTTTCTCTTGCAATACCTCATGGCAAATAATGAGATATCAAAATTTCTGCTAAATAGGCGTTTTGTTATTTTAGGTACCAAAATGTTGCTGAACATTGTCCCTGGGTTATTCTATCTAAACCATGTGAGACATGCTTAATTATGATATACCAGTGTATACTCCAAAAGTCCAAGTTTAAAGCTATCAGCTAGAAGGGTAGTTAGAGGCAAAAGCTGCAGTCATTTTCTGGTAATCTAGCAGCTACATGTCTAGAATACCCTGCTAGCAGCTAAAAGCTAGAAATCAATAATATTTTGGAATTACTGTGGTGGGACAGGACATAGAAATGCAGATTACCAGCTTTATATAAAGCATTTTGTACTTAAATATGCATATATTTATACCAGTTTCATGAACAACATTTAAACACAAACATGGTTCAAAATCATCATGGGTAAAGTTCTAAAAAGTAACTTCCCTTTAACTTCCTGAAGCCATACCAGGACCTCATATGACCTGCATTCCAGTCCCAGTACTGTGGCAGAGATCTTCTCAAAAGAGGGCATTCTAACATGGCAGTGTAGCTACGTATAGTAATGGCAAATCAAATTTAAGAAGACCATAGGAACAACACTAATTACAAGTATGAAGAATATGCAAATTGTGGAAAACCTACATTCGTCACTGTTTCAAAAAAAAAAAAAGGTTAAATCTGAGAGAAATTATTACTGTAATAGATATGCAAACAAAACAAAAAGCTATCCATGAGAACAATACGGCCTCACGTAGCTGCAGCAACACAGCTAAAAATTGCCAAGATGTTTTTGAAGGACTCAATCACCAAACTGAATAAACTGACTGACCTAGAACATCATCTGCCTTCAATGGTATTTCCTAAGTTAATGAAGTTCTGGAATACATATATAATAGGAGTAGCAGTTAGTAGTTAGTAGTAGTAGTAGTAGTAGTAGTAGTAGTAGTAGTAGTAGTAGTAGTAGTTAATGAATACAATGAATGTAACAGGAAGAAATTAATCTAGAGCCACAAACCTCCAACATGGCTTGTCGTCCTGTGAAACAAGGCAAGGCCCAAATACTGTAGATAGAAGTACTAAAGAGCTATGGCTGTTACAGAACCACAGAATCACAAAATGGACCAGGTTGGAAGGCACCACAGTTGTTCATCTGGTCCAACCTCCCCTCTTATGCAGGGTCATCCTAGAACACATGCCCACAAATGAAGAGTATCAGAGATATGTTAAACATAATATTTTCCAATGTCACAGACAAGCACAGTCAAAAAGAATTGGATGAGAAAAGCATTCTTCATCTCATTTCAGTAGGCAAATTAAGACTCTAGAATTCTGCAGTGGAAGAATAGCATTATTGCTGCTGTTATCTGTGACTGCTAATTAGTGTCAACTAGTGTGGCTACTTGTTTCCGACAGTAAGACACATTCTAATGGGATTTTCAGATATCATTTCACTCTCTGATATATGAACACAAAGATCTCATTTCTTCTAATAAGAGGCAAGGAAATGAATCCTAACTTTGGGAAAAAAAGCAGTCTGTGATATGATACTTGCAGGCCCCCTCACACAGGGCAGTAAACAACAGGCAAAGGCATTTCAGCATAGATACAGAGCTAAAAGTACTAATTAATGAAGAGACTGTATAAATTTTTAAACTCCAAGGGCCTTTCAGATTTAAAAACCCAATATGTAATGATGTTTGCATATGTTAAATGCTTAAGCATTATGCTCGAGGAAAAGAGTTCATTAGTGATTCATGACCACTGAGATTACTGAGAATCACACACCAAAACTCTGAGGCACTCTGATCTACTACACAAATACAGTTTAGGCAAATCACTGTTGTACGCAGCTGAATTTTAAGCAAAGCATGAAAATATGGCAGACTAATGTGACACTCAATTTGAAACATCAGCAAAGTTAGTTACAGCCCGTTTTAACAAAAGAACTGGGAAGAACTGAAAAGCAATTATATACTGACAGAAGTGAATAGCTGCATAGCCTTTATTGAGGTGGACAGAAAATAGTGGAGATATCACACAGGCCTCCCAAAAATGCTGAAATTACAAACATGAGATAAATATATGCACTGCCAGAAGCAAAAAGAATGACGACTCGGAGCATTGAGAAAAAAATTTTCTCTGAAGTAGAAGCCTGTAGTCAGAATATAAGAAATGAAAAATGGCCCTAAAATTATAACTGAGGTCTGTAAGTAGGTGACCAACTGTTATATATGTGCAGACATACATCTAGCGACAGAGAGTGAAAATTTACTGCATTTTTGTTAAAAATCTTTCAGCAAACTAGGGATGGGCTTAGCAAAGCTACAAACCCAATTACAATTTCACTGCAGAACATGGTTCACACTTGTGGACGCTAGCCAAAGTGTAAAATACTGCTGCAGTGCACATTATAGCAAAAACAATGAAATGTTTCAATAAACACAAACATTATCTGATTTCAGTTGACAGAATCTGAGAGGAGACAGGCCATTTTCTATTTGCTATTTTGCCACAGAGCGAGTCACTATTGAACACACATAAATTGGTTATTCAGGTGCAAGGTAATTTTGTCTGGCTTTGACTCAATTCTTTTTAGTCAAAATGGATTCAGAATTGATCCATTCCTGCAAAGAGATGTAATCATAACTAATTAGTGTTTATGATGAAACATCATCTAGCCAAAGTATTTTCAAACAGTTCTGAAAAATTACTATTGTGCATGCATTCTGCCTTATAAATACATCTTCCTCTACTTCAGTGGTAATAATTCTGGCAGGCAAGCTAATGACTGTCCAGACACTGATGGTGTCAAGCTAGGCACAGCCAGAGCATTTCTTGAGCATAAACCAAACACCTGCCATCAGGCTTTATAACCCTTAGCAATAAGTGCTGAATTTGAGCCAGTCCCCAAAAAAGAGGAGCTTGCTTCTTACATGTTTTGATGGCACTGACTGATTTTGGCTCTACAGTATACTACAAGGATAAACAAGGGTCCTCCACCTGGGAAGGAATAACCCTGAGTACCGGTACAGGTTGGGCACCGATTTGCTGGAGGGCAGCTCTGTGGAGAAGGACCTGGGGTTAGGGTTGGTCAGAAGATGGACAACAAGCTGTCCATGAGTCAACAGTGTGCCCTTGTGGCTGAGAAGGCCAGTGGAATCCTGGGATGCATTAAAAGTGTTGCCAGCAGGTTGAGGAAGGTGATCCTGACCCTCCACTCAGCCCTCATGGGGCCACATCTGGAGTGTTGTGTCCAGTTCTGTGCTCCGCTTATGAGGAAAGGCTGAGGGAGTTGGGCCTGTTATTCTTGAGAAGAGACAACTGAAGAGGGGACCTTGTTAATGTATACAAGTACATGAATGGGAGATGCCAAGATGATGGAGCCAGGCTCTTCTCAGTGGTGGAAACCAATGAAACAAGAGGTAATAGGCAAAAACTGATGCACGGAAAGTTCCACCTGAATACGAGGAAGAACTTCTTTACTGTGCAGTCACTGAGCACTGGAACAGATTGCCCAGATTGGTCATGGATTCTCCCACACTGGAGGTATTCAGGAACCATCTGGATGCAATCCTTAGTCATTTGTTCTAGGATGGCCCTACTTGAGCAGGAAGGTTGGACCAGATGACCCACTGTGGTCCCTTCCATTCTAACTGATTCTGTGATTCAGTAATTTGGTGATACCTGATGTAATAGCACATTTCATGATTGTATTGTAGCTATCCAAATGGGAATGCATGGTGGGACATGACACTGGAGTCTGATACTCATGTCTTGGATGTTGGATAAGCATGAAATAAAGTGGAGGAGAGATGGTCATTTAGATGGACTTGTTAACACTAAACTATTATGCCACTGAGCTATGACTGGCAACCAGAAGCATGTTTGGAGTGCAGTATGTGGTGTTAGCAAAGCCCATGATGCTTGTTCAGAGCAATCAAGATTCAGTGAGGCTGAGCCCACTGACAACACCCCCAAAACCTCCAGCCACTGCCTGAATCTCAGAGGGCCATGCAGTCACAGGATTGCATCTCTTGTCACAGGGTGTCCAGCTGGCCTTGCAAAGAACATCACAGTCTTTCCCTCCAGAGGGGTAGGTTAGTCTTTCATGTCTCTTGATCTGCCTCTAGCTCTTCCTGGTACTCACTCACAATACTACCACAGACAGGATTTTCCTTCAGATGGTGATAGGCCTAAGAGTAGCAGATTTGTTGATTCTCTCAAAGATAATTACCCAGAAACAGTTTTGAAATTGATTGGGAAACAGGCATACTCTATGTGTCAGTCTCAGTAGAGGGAAGAGTAGCACCAAGCAGTGTTGTTTAAATAAATTTACCTGGTTTAGCTTTTAGATAAAGAAAGGATCCAGGGAAACAATCATGAGGAGCTATACTACAAAAAGCCTAAGAAAAAGGAGAAAAGTGTATTTAAGCAGCAATCATGCAAGGAAGTAGGATTAATGGAAGACTAAATACAGGGAGACTTATAATTTAAAGAAATTATTAACGTTGGAAAAGACCTCCAAGATCATCAAGTCCAAAGAGCCACCACAGCTTCCTGCATTATCCCAGAAGAATGCTCAGATACAGAAGCAGTTGTAGTCATTTTTTCATAGCTAGCAGTGAGTATCCTCATTCAAAAGTGTGTATTATTCTGGTGTTAGTACCAGAATTAGAATTAGTACCCCAGTATCAGATGTTGCCAAAGAAATAAAGGAAGACAAGATTTTGGCCTACTGTTGATAGTGGTAGCTATTTGATACAATATTGAAGATGCTCTACAGTGACTCTGATACAGTACTTGAGAAAGAATAACTGATAAGATATTATCAATCACTCCAGAGTTTTCTAGACTGATTGGCAAACTGTATATCAGAGATTTATAAGGAAACATTTATTCTGAACATAATATGCCCTAAGGATATGACATTTTAGTTCAAAGAATTATCATTTTACTGGTCAAAGAGGAAAATATTTTAGTCACTTTGTTTCAATGAATAATGTTATGGGATGTTTCTTTTTCAGCTACAAAGTAAAATATCTAACAAATATCTCACAAAGTCCCTTCAAAAATTATACAATAGCTATCAGTTTGTTGTAAAAACAGATATAAGAATAAACTTTTACCTCCTGATGACTGTTAAATCAATTATTGTATGCTAAGAACCTATCGATAATTTTTATTTCTACTGTAATCATATGCAGTATTAAAAATTGCTTACCAATTACTCTATCAATTAAAATATTTCCACAACTTTGCCTTATCTGCAGATCAGAAGTTCCAGCTGACACAGAGAGGTCATGGGTAATGCAAAACACTTCACTATTTTTTAGGCTCATATATTTTCTTTCCAGTTCTAAGGAAAACAAGCAGATCCTAGCAGACAAGAAAAAGTACATTTCAAGGAAGAAATTTCCACATCAGCATAATTATGTCTGATAGAAAGACATAATTTTTTGTTTCAAGAATATAAGAAAGCAACCACAGACTAAAAATGGAAACACTCATTGAAAATGTCTCAGGATCCTCTCTGAATAGTTGAGACACTGAGATGGGGTCTGATCAGATGTATTGCCCTGTAAATGATAATCCTGTTCAGTCCATTGTTAGCCTATAAAATTTTTCAATCAACTTCTCTGAGAAACACCGTACCAAGAGGACTTTGCTGAAAAGTCAATAGCACTGAGTAACCTTAAAATAGGAGCATATCAGCTGCTGGCCAGATTAATCTGCTGGTAACAGCCCAGCACCTGTTAGGGTTTGTTATGATCCACTGGCCACGTACATGTTTCTATTAACACTGCTTTCTTTTCCTATTGCCTCCCAGGAATGATATCACACAATATTCAGCACATTTTCCTCCAGCAGGGAGGGCATTTGATGGTCAATACACTGTGATATAAAGCAAAGGAAGATTTACTGATGCTGCCAGATGAAATGCTTGGCTGACCTTCAGGATTTCTTTCAGATGATGGGTATTTCCCCATTAAATGCAATAAAAACGTCAATACCATAAACCGTAGAAGTGACAACCACATGGAACGCAAATAAAATCCAGATTTTAAAAGGAAATATTCTGTAGCCTAAAACTATGGCTAGTGCAGCAGATATCTAAGTATGAGGACTGACTAATCACTGTTAGTGCTTAAAGTTTCTCATGGAAGACCAGGCACTCTTCCCATAATTTTTTTAATTTAATATATTATTTAAAGTGGTGTTGGCTATCATCCCATGAGCCAGTAATCACAGCCTTACAGTTCAGTGTTTTAATATGATTGCTCAGTGCAAGGGAGTTTTGGTCAAAGGCAACCTCAAGAGAGACTTCAGATGCATTTCAGGTTACATAAGATTTGCTCAGTGACATGGCAATTGCAAAAGGATTAAAAGTGTATCTCTACCATGTGATAGAGCCCTGTCAATGCTGGTGCTAACCTGATCTAAATCATTCACATGACAAACTCAGGCAGAGCTAGGGTCCTGAAACAATCTTGTAGTGTTAAACTATGTTCCAGAAATAGGGTGTTCATGAGAAAGTAGAAGTATCTCTGTGCTGTGCTCCACTGCTGTATAGATACACTCCTAAATCTGACAAGCCCTCAGAATTAAATTGTCTTACTGCTATTCTTAATTTTCAGCGTGGATGAAATTCAATTTCTAACAAAAGTCAAAGTCACATTCATCTTTAGAATGATCTATTTGAGGCCTATGTCTCTAAGACTATTTGCTCTTAATTTGCAAAGCAAAATGATCTTTATTAGCAAAAGAATCCCTGAATCCCACACTACAAATTCAGAAATAAGTTTTGCAGCGAGTCCTAGAATTGAATAGATCAAACCTTTGTTAGATAAACCCTAGATGACAGTGATAAGTAAATTGCTGATGTGAAGACAGTGAATTTAGAAAGCCCTTCTGTTAAATGAGAGTACATGTAAGTACATCCATTTATCATAATTACTAACTTCTACTAGGGGAAAGTATGTTCTCTGAAGTTGAGAGAAGCTGAACTGTTTAAAAGTTTTGGGGCAAAAGTATTTGAAACACAGACATACCAGAAATGCTAGACGTTAATGTTAACAGGAGCATAATTTGAAATAACAATTGCCTAAGTAAAGGAAAATGTAGCCTTTGAATTGAAAGCATAATTGTTAAGTGAACCTATCCTTAAGTTATGGCAATCTGTTATTTACTGTGGAAGAGATGAAGTCATATGCTGTCTTTGTATGCAGCTGCTATTGATAAAACAAAACACATTTTCTGTAAGCCAACCATCACACTCTATATCAATAAAGTTTCTGCTTCATCTTCAGATGTAATATAAACCTTGTTCCAATAAAAGGGAGGATCATGGTAAGCTGGGCAAAAGCCTATGTCAATGCATAGCAGCTTCTTGCTTATGAACAGACTACAAAAAACAACAGTAAAAGCTATGAATAAAATTGTTAATCATTACTTGCAGCTGAGTTACTTGAAAAGAGGAGAAAGCCCGAGGGGACTTCTTAGTTGCAAAGAACATCATGGCTGTAGATAATAACCTCCATTCTGTCTCTGGGTACCAACCCACATGATGCTCATGGGACACTGACTTTTGTTACATTTATGGAAATTGATATAATATAGAGAAGAGTGAGATACAGCTCCTATAGCTAATACATATCAGATCTTCCTTCCATCACACTGTCATAGTGCTAAGAGATGCTACTGTCAACTCCAAGTAACATAAATATTTAGATAACAAGGCACTTTCTTTTCTTTTCAGATCTACAAAGCCCCATGGTTTCTATGTAGGAACACGTATCACAGATGTGATCTGGTTTTTTAGAGATCCTAAAAGTGAAATCCTGGATAAAAATAAGGCTGTATTAACAAATTTAACACATCCTAAGCTTAGGCATCGCATTATTCCTAACAAAGAGTATTAATTACAAAAACCTTAGGTTACTAAATGCAATTAAAACTCTCATTTGTAAAATCACTTAAACAAATTAACAAACTACAAAAGCAAGGCCAAAATTATTTACATATTGCCAGAGAGACTACTCATTTAAATGCTGGTCTGCTGCTTAAATGCTACTCTGAGGAGTGTTTAGGAGAAGCCACACATCTAAAATCCCCTGTGCCTATTAATTCTGTCCACATGAAAAACAATTTTATGTCGTATGACTTAAAGTAATTTTAGAAAAGAGATTATGTTAAACTTGGTTTTACATTAGCATGGGTATATATGTTAAAAGCAATTAGCAAGAAGGCACTGAGACTTCCTGGGTTACACAAAGGTTTATTACTTCAGAGATTAAGATTCTGTTCTTTTCTCTTTCCCCAACTTCTTTTGAAATGCTGAAACTCAATTATTAACCTTTCAAACTTTCCACAAAGCTTCATTTCTTGAACAATTACATGCTCATTATGTGCAAAGAAAATGCGTAACAATTAAACAGAGCTTTTGTCCTCAGGATTCATCCACCTTTAAGTTCAAATTCTGATTCTGTTAATTTTAAGGTGCTCTTGTTTTGGCATTAACTTTAATGGGACTACAATTGGGGGATTTTTTCACATTTCTCACATTCAGTTGATTTCAGCCTTCAGAATATATAAAAGTCCTTTTGAAAGTGACAGTTTACCAAAATATAACATTTACCTGGAGCAGTAGAAACCTGTTTTGGATATATAAGATAAAGGATTAGTCCTTTTCCTAGAATTTGTATGACTTATTACAGAGACATTACTTTTCGCTACAACTATTCCTGCCCCATGCTCATTACAGGTTAAATCCTGTCATAAAGTGAATAAATATCCTATTGTAAAGATGAGTTTAATCTTGCCTTACGATATCAATTTGCCTATTCAATACTCAGAACTTCGGAAAATTTTCAGAAGGGCTTACGAAAAGTGATTTTCAAGGACAAGCACAGTAGGATTTTAAAGAGTTTAAAAACACTTGAGTACAGTTCAAGATCCAATCTTCTATCAGCAAATGGATCTGGTACATGGTCATTGCTGATTTTCTTTACCTTCTTCCTGTATTAATACATCCCTTCAATCAATTCATACTATATTCCAACTATGGTATTATTTACCCTGAGGCCTATAGGTGCTGGAAAAATTTGGACCTATTGCTCAAAACCAACAATGGTTTGCAAGATTGCTGCTTTTATTATTGCAGGAAATCCTGCAATTCAAAGGCAAATAAGCCCTAATTATAATTACAGGATTGGTATTTTCAGATTTAAAATTACTTGAAGAATCTGATTTAATTGAAAGCAAAAAATAGTCTGACTTAGAAAAATATGCATTTTTTATTAATTGATCTATTCTGTGAAAAAATAAACACAGTTTCTCAATCTACAAGTTTAAGATTTGATGTCTCTTTTTTCAAGGCAAGTATGCTTTACACAATGAGAGACAGATGTTTCCATGTTTTTGTATTATTTAGTTTACTAATTTAGTTCTCAGTTTATTATTCAGATGTTTGACGTTGTAACTGTGCTATATTTAACTATTGATCATTAAAAGGAAGGAAACTCAATGTGGTGTATTTTATCAACTACATTGTTAACTAGGTTTATCAAATAGGTTTTAACAAACAGTTTTGAATATGATAATGTATTTATGACTTTGTATGTGACTACACTGAGACAGATAAAAGTAATTAGAAATACATTCTGTTCTGCACAGTATAAACTGTGAATTAAAAAATTGAAATGGGTTAACTCATTTAAAATGGGTTAAAACAAGATAAAAAAAGAAAAAATCTCCACCAGACCTGTGCAGAGAAACAAAAGGCGGGTCCATTTCATGCTATGTCCAAAATTTTATTGATTATGGGGTTTATTCCATTTTTACTAGGAATCTGCCAAACAAAGTAAGCTATTTGCTAATAATGCAGCCTACAACTAAATCTCCAAGACAGAGTGGTGGAACACAGAGGAACCATAGCTGATGATTAATCTTGGTGGTCATGGGAAATACTTTTCAGGAGGAAGGAAGAACTGATACTCTCCAAGACTCTTTTCCATACTCAGTAATTAATCTTCCAAAGATATCACACTCTCATCTTCCCACACTCTTCCTGAGGTTCTTTTCTGCAAGAGGATTGGGGAACATATTTGGGATCCCTGCTCAAATTCCCCAATGGGCCTAGCCTCAGATTGTCCATAATAAATAAGCCAACCACTTGGAATTGCTTCTAAAAAGGCTTTCAAAAGTTCATTATGTAAGTTATCATCTATCTCACATTACTCTAACCTCATGATACAAATGTCAGCATGCTGATGAATAGGTCATGTCCAACCTTTTCCTTCATCATATGGTTGGGCAAGAAGGGCCTTACACAATCATGCACTGTAAATGTTTCTGCTACAGCTGAAGCAACCAGAAGACTAACTTGTCTACTCTATTTATAGTAGTTCTAATGATGTGTGTATTAAATAGCAGTGGCACTTAATATGTGCTTTAGAATAACTTCCTTTTCCACTGACAGTGTTTTTTTCCAAGCTGACTCCAATTATCTCAAGAAGCTGGGCTCGGCATACTGACATACCACTCATGCATATGCTTGGGACAGTCTTGGGGTAGTAATGCCACTCTGCCTGGAGACTGGCAACTTTAGAAGAGATGTTCAGATACCAGGTCAGGTAACCTAGAGAAGTCATGATCATATGCAATGCAAATTCAACATGATTGTGTTCTCCTCTTTTTTCCTAGTTATAGCACTGCAGGAAAACTACAGTGCTTTGCTCACTATTACTAGTGCTGCTAGTAGTCTTTCAGTCTTTCAAAATACAATGTTGACATTCACTTATATGGATCCACTCAGACTGTCACAAAATTCCATGGATCATTACAGTTCTTGGTTTTTTAAATGTCATACAGACTAGTGTGAAAGAATTTTGAAATAACCATTTAAATCCAGACTGAGTTTTGGTAAGAAAGGTAAGGAACCTGGGAACCCATTTCAAAATGATGGTAGCAGGAGATTAAAAACAAAAATCTCCTTTGTAGAGCTAATAGCTACAAGGCCCAATGTACTTCTTTTATTTAAATTTATTATAAGAAATTATGTAGCCAGAATAAACTAGCAAGTGCACAAAGTGTGCCAAATTCTGTCATGTTACATAATTATTATATCCATTGATTGGAAAGGGATTATAAAGTACCACTGATTGATAATTAAAGATTTAATCCTCAGAATCCAGTATTCCCTCGTACATGTTTTGAAAATGTTTCTGTAGCATTAGTGGTGTTGTTGTTGCCATTTTACCTCTTTCAGAAAGAAATCACGAGAAGATAAATCTTGCTCTGAAAAACTGGGGATGTAAAGGAAAGAAAGCAGAGAAGAAAGGTGCAACCTTCCATTTCATAGCAAGCAACAGCAAAAATAACTTAGTTCATACATAATTACTTGGTAACTGTACCTTCAAACATTACAGTCGCCTTGCTTGAACAGAGGATTCCTTTCAGGGCACTGAAGTAGAAAAACATGTATTTATGTTCTGAACTGTAAGGAAGAGTCTCAGTGTTTTCCTAAGGAAACACTTTCTGATGGCATCATTCTTCATGTTGTTTCATTGTTTCAGATAGACATGCTCCCAGTGTGCAAAAGACTCATCAGCATCTGGTAAAGTTATTGTCCTATTTTCGTGGAAACAGGCCAAGATGTGCAGTAACAGCTAGCAAATCTATAATGATGAAGTAACTATTTCCTGGAAATTCAGAAGTGTAAAAATATTTTAAAATCACTATCTAAAAAAGCAATATTACAACATAGAAATTGTTGATGAACAGAGTTCATTGCATTATTCCTTTAAAAGAGAAGATTAGAAATGGGGGTACTTGAAGGAAATGTTATTATGCAGCATATTATCACTTAGTAGACAGAAAGTCATACTACATACTTGCCCCTGTTTTGCTAATCCATATGGCTAGATGTAAATTGCATCACAAGTAAAGTCTGGGTCCATGATCATTTACAGGCCTGCCTTGCATATTTTTTAGCACGAACAGCTGAGAAAGCTTGGGGTTATTTCAGGGATCACCCCCAAAGTAGGGAAACCAGGTTTATGCCATCGCTTTACGAGGACCTTTGCTGGCAATCTGAGGTGTGGATCAGGGCAGACTTGCTATGCCGTGCCGTGCCCCGTGGCCTCTCTGGATTTCAACCACACCAGAGATACCACGTTCTTGTAGGGTCCCTCCTACAAGGCCCATAAGGTTGTGTATTGCGGGGGCAAACAGAATCCCAGGACAGTGTGAGACAAGGCTGCATCTGGAGTTACACACAACCCTACAACAGGGTCAGTGTAGACACATGCTTGCTGACCACCATAATAGCAGTGCAGATATGGTCTGTATCAGCATGAACTGTAGACAGGACACGATTAGTAGCTGTGACAAAAAAGTAAGCAGGGAAAGTGGGAAAATGGGAAAATCTTTTTACTTCTTCATCATTGCTATCCACCAAAAGCTATTGAGAGACAGGAACAGAAACCAGATCTCCTCTATCTCTGCCCCACACTAGACCTCAACTCTGCTTCTTTCTCTTGCTTTTTTATCTTGTAGAGGGTGGATTTGTTGATTTAGAAATATCTTCAGCCCTATTGCAGATAAGCTGAGGCTAACAGACTACACTGAAGTATTTTGCTTGAACTCTAGACCTTACTCAGGCACATCTTCCTTTTATTGTATTGCTGCCTCCTCTCTTACCATAAAAAGAATGAAAATGTGCATTAGCCATTTTCATTGGTTTACAGGGCTCGTGATGACATTGACAACTGATGTATGTTTGATAATTACATGACAGTCATTTATTAATGTTTTGGTCAACATTTCTCCACATTTCATTCCAGGAAATCCTTCTATTCAATCCCAGACTCCAGAGGTGGATGAGCTGGGTGCGGGTACAGCTTGCTGATCTTACAAAGGTTTTGTTTATGCTGCAAATTGATGATATGGGAGAAAATTCTTCTAAGAATATTAAAAATATCATTTATTTTAGCTTCACTGGTGACTTGATGTTCTTGCTTCTCTCTCTGCTTTGGTCTTTTTCACTTAACCTCTCTCCATGCATACACATAAATACACAAACACCACTACCCCTATCTGGAGCATTCCTTCACCTCATCTCTCCTTACTTCTGCCATCAACATTCCTGTATTTCACTCCAGGAATTATATTTGACTTCACTCTGCCCATGCCCTAAGATTAGTACCTGCCTGGCACTATCTCCCATGAAGGCTAGTCCTCTCTGGATGTGTATGCCAAAGAGTGAAGAACTGTCAGGATGCAAAAAGTAAACACACACTGCATAGATTTTAAGGATAGCTGATGCATTGTAGACAGATGTTGCAAACTTTCTCAGCAGTGCCAGCCCAAATTTCAGATGGAAGAACACTTGGGGATCATTTCATAGGAACATTGTGAGATTTCTTCTCATAAAAACAATGGTAAGGAACCCTAGAAAAGAACAAACTATACATATATTCCAGTGTATATAATGTTCAAATACGTACACCCTCTAGACTAGAATTCTTGATCAGTGGTGAGAAGATTTGAAGGTAAAATAAGATAATGTAAAAATTTTCATCTTGAATTTAACATGGATAGTGTTTTACAAATTTCAATCCAAAAAAAGACCTAGTCCTGCAGAAACATACAGTACCTTAACATGTGTGCACAGATCTAAGGATTTTCCTAAGTCCTTGCAGTACTCCATCCTAAATGGAAGGAACAGAGGTGGAAGAGAACAGACTTCCATTAGAGTCCTCTGCATTCTTCTAAGGATGCTAGAATTTTCCAAGCCTGAATTAACTGGATAATTAAATGCCTGGCTCAATGTCAGGATCCAGAAGACATGTATTTCTGCTGAAATATGTGAAGTAACCAGTCTGATTGGCATTCTCAAACCATTCATAAAACTCACCTGGAGTACTGATGCCTCTACAAATGTGGTAGCAAAGTTGCTTTCTGTTCAGAGAGGGGACTTGGAGAGGAGCTCCTGGCCACGTTCTCTCTGTATTACACCCTATAAGCTAGTACACTCACCATATTTTCTTCTATTCAGGACCACCCTAACTACCACCTGGGACTGCAGTTTAATTTTACTAAGCAATTCCTCCATGTGAAACACAAGAATGATACTCAGAACAGACATTAGAGACCACAGGTTTTTGCTCCTAGAGAAATGCAGTAAGTAATAAACTACAAAAGAATCCTGATTCCTCATAGATTTTCTTCCTGACTCAATGATTCTTGAAATTTTCCAGCACACTTTCAATAAATGCAATGACAATATTCTCCTTTACTTTTATCTAGTTTCTAATTTGGGTTTTATTACAGGTGGTGAAAGTTATCTGTATAAAAGCCTTTAAAAGGAGAAAATCACTGGCCAAAACATTGCACTTCCTGTATAAGTGGTCTAAGCAGTAACCGTTGGTACAAAATATGGGCATCACCAGCTGTGCCTCTGACCGTATCTTAAAAAATACCTGAGCCCTGCCCAGGTATTTTGTAAAGCAAGACCTTAGAGCTGTGCTCTGAGATTTGCAGCTGTGCAGAATAAAGAGATCCTTTTGAAAGCCCAGAGCAGATTATCTCTGGGCTCCAGAAAGGGAAAACATTCAAGAAGGATGTCTACTCTCAGCAATGCCTTTTCTAGTATTCCTACCACTTTGTTAGTCTTAGACAGCTGCCTGTTGGTTTTAGGCAATTGAATTCTCAAAGTATTGCAAGTTTTGATGCACTGTTTTTGTTATGATGCACACCATTCTCAGAAACACTGCAGGAGGAACCCTGATGCTAATTCAGTATTCTGAATACACCAAGAGAAATGGATTGAAAAAAGATCAAGTTCCAGACGGATCTAACCTGGGCCAGTGCAGAATCTGTATTCACCAGAGAAGCAGCTCAAAGCACTGGGCAGTGGTGAAGTACCTTCACCTTCTCTAAATTCACTTGTCATTTCCTGTAATTACTGCACTGAATTAGCTTCTTTGAGCCAAAGAAGTTTTACCACTGAGGGAACCAAGGGTAGCTTTGTGCAGTATGGCAAACTTTTGCTATTTGCTAACTGAAATGTGATTAAGAATGATCTGTTTCACCCAAATCTGAAAATCTTCCCAATAGCAATTGTAAATTTTTTTTCCAATCCTGTAAAACTAGTGAAAAAAAAAATTATAATTTGAGGACATTTGAGGACATATATGATTTATGTTTTCCTTAAGAAAAGATCTTGAGTGGGGTTTCTAAAATGTCCTGAATTTGCGGTAGCAGTACAAGTTTGCTTCTGTTACTGATTTATTCACAGGAAATGGCTTTACAGCATAGCAACACACCACAGATTGGGTAATTAGGTCCTGTGTTTTGGGCACTCACAGTAGGTTTTTCTCTAATATACCCAAAGAGGAATATATTAAACAAAACATTTCAGAAACCTTCTACATCTCTTAACATCCGGAATAATAAACTGCCTTGTTACCTCCGCACAATCTGTAACTCCCCAGTATCTGCAGGAAATCCACAAGAAAAACCTCACTTACGCACATATTCACCGCAGCAAAACCACGTGGCCGGCAAGGTGAAAATAACAACTGAGGCCTGATGCAGCTGGAATACATTTGAAATATAAAAGACAAACAACCTACTCTTCAGCATTATTTTTCCAGAGAAAGTTATATTTTATTGTATTATTTTATAAGCTACACACACAAACCAACCATTAAAATAAACAAACATAAAAAGCCCCAAAGGTTTACAAGTATTTTAATATGAATTTTAAAAATTGTTGCAATGTAAAATGTGTATGCCCTGGAAGTACACAAATGCACACTTAGCCACTCTGTGTTACTATCATCCTTTATATCAACAGGAATCTTCTATGCTAGTTCTGACTTACCTATTCTGGAACTGCCTGAAATTGATGTTTGATCTTTCACGTTCAAAATCTACACATCTATCAATTTATACTCATAACTGCACATTTTGTAAAACAATCCCTACATAACTTTCAAGAAAATCGATGACACCCTAGTCTAACTTAATGTATACCTCATTAAGAGGTCTTTAGACAAACAATTTTAGTCATATGAGGAAGTTTTACATTACATTTAGTTTGTTGAATGCGCAATACCTGTCTTTACAATGTAAAATATCTTATAGCCGACTGACATACAAAAAACATATAGTTAACTTCAGAAACATTAACTTCAGGCACATTAGTTCTTAATTCTGAAAAAAAACATAACACAGGGCAAAGGAGGGGTGAGCCACTGGTGTCCAAACAAAAGCCAAATACGAACATTTTCTGGGGTTTGAAAACATTACACTAAATTTGCTTGTTTGTTTTCTTTCAATTTTATGCACTGTGGCACTTCCTAGATTCAGGCAGAAGCTCAAATATCATACAGTGCTAAGAGAAAAGCTCTTCCTCTGCTACTGTAGTTCTGGTCTGATGAGAAACAGGAAATACCACCAGTCTCCTGAGAGTGCCTATTCTCTGCAGAACCCCAGCTCAAATGGGGATCACTACACAAACCCATCTGAGCCTGAACACTTTTTGAAATGGGCCTATTTCTAAGTGGGACACAAAAAAGTCCAAGCAGAATTCATCACTTGAAGACGCACATAATTATGAAGTGAAACAATACTGGTTATGTGACATGGCTACAACAAGCATTAACAAACATTGAATGGGAATCTTTCCAACTCTGTATACAGATATGTAAAACATGCTCTAACAAACAAATAAAAATCGACATTTTAAAATAGGGGTTCACGTCTTTGCAATAGCTTTAAGTGACTAGATTTTCACAGGCTGTATGGTCACCATTTCTGATAAGTAGAATCCTTCAAATCTTACCATTAAGTATATAAAACCTCATCTCCTCTGAACTTTAGTTTTCAAATCCTTGATTAAAAGTTTTAAAATTCAAAAGGTACTCAACTTCAGTTAACAACAAGAGAATTCATGGGCAGAGTGGCTACATTAACACCAAAAGCATTGCTGAAAACAGTCAACAGCAGTTGCTTAGAGTATAAAACAGACAAACAGAATGATCCTTTCTCTACAAAGGATTTTGGCAATCTAGTAAGGGACCTTCTGAGACAGAAGGCATATTTGGGCCATTATGCTTACTGGCAATATGAATCTTAAATTTCATTTTGAAAACAATCATATTTTTGGCCTCAAGATCTTTGAGTGATGAATCCAACAATTTAACTATGCATTGTGTGAAAAAGTGCTTCCTTTGTTTTGCTTTTAGAGTTCCTGTGTTAAATAGTGCATAATGATTCCTTACACACCTTCTCCACAATTTTATTATGCTTCTTCCTCTCAATTCACCTCTGGTCTTTTTCCACAGCAGAAGGATCTCTCCTAGTCTATTAACTCCCTGTTTTCCATACTCCTTAACAGGTTTTTTTGTACTTTATAGCCTAATACTTGCTTTCTGGAATGAAGTAACTGGGACTGCACATAATGTTCAAGACATGAGCATATCCTGGATTTATTTAGTGCTGTAATGACTCTGTTTATTTTAGTCTCTGTTCCTTTCCTCATTCTTTTCATGGTTTTGGCTGGTAATATCTGAGCTGATGTTTTCAGAGGCTTGGTCAAGGAGCCCAAGATGTCTTTCCTTCAAAGTATGCTCATTTAAAATCAATAGCTTTGAAGACATAACTGAGGTTTCTCCTCACCCTTGTACATTGATATTAAGACTCATGCACCATCTTTTTACCCACTGCTAAGGATAACAACGAGCCCTAGTTTTGGTCATCCTAAATGATTTTTGATTATTGGAAAATTTTCATCATATCCTTGTTCCACCACTTATTTTAGTCTCTGTATGAACAGCTGAACACTTTTCCCAGCACATACTCTCATGAGACTCCAATGCAAACCTCCAAACAACATGAAAACTTACTCACATTTTGGCCAATAATTTGTCTTTGAAAGGATATATTTTTCTCTTCTCCTGCAGAAGTTTTTCCTCTTTAAAAATCTATTGTGAAGGACTTCGTGGAACCTTTTTTGTAAATACACGTTTGACTTACTAGATCACTCTCATCCACATGCTGTTGACTCTAAGAAATGCAACACATGAGTGAGAGTGGCTTCCCTCTACAAGAGCCATCTTAATTTTTCATCTATGTGTTTGAATATTAGTTCTACTCATTACTATAATTTATAAAGATTTCACAGGTAATGTGGGTAATGAAGCCAGACTTATAATCCCTAGGCTGCCAGAGCACTTATGGACTTCTAAAGTTTGGTATCACCTTTACCTCCTTAACCTCCTCAGATACAGTGACTGCTACAAGTGGCATGTTACACACATTTCTTTGTTTGCTATTTTAATAGCTGAACTCTTTTAAAACTCCAGAGTGTCTTTGGTAAGCTCATTATTTTATTAATCATTTTACAAGCATTTTATTTTCTTTTGAATACAGTAACAGAGTGGCCTAAAAAATTTAAAATAAATAAATTTTTAAAAAAGAAAGAATAAAAAAAAGGAAAGAAAATAGCCTGCAGATTTCCTATGTAATCCTATAGATACCTGTACTATTCTCCTACAGAGTTGCATCTTCTCATGGCTTCCTGATGGCATCCACACTAGATTTGGTATGGATAGATTAGTAAAACTCTTTTCTATGACTATAAAATATGAAGATGAAAACTCTTAGAATATCTGCTAGCCTAGATTTTAAGAGAACTGTATATCTTCAAGAAAAAGACTAAGCTGGGCTTGAATCACTGATGGAAGAAGCTAACACAGGCTGTGGAGCACTGCAGTGAAGCAGCAAGTATGGGCAAAAGCTTCTATCCTGTCCACATCCCACTGAAAGTGAGAGAACCACAAAAGATAGACAGCACCACCAGATCAATCCAGTTTTAAAGGCAGCTCCTTAAAACTCTGAAGAGCTTTGTTATTGTGGCCGATGTTAAAACATTTTTTTTCAGTTATAAAGAGGTTTTGGAGGACAAACATAGAACATAGGAACCTACTTATCAGATCAGAAGAGGTGGTCAGACTAGGAGCTATGATTACTATCCTATTTGCAGTAGTTCTCATTTGATCTGCTACAGATTCAGTGGTAAAGATTATAGCAAAGTGAAAAAATTATATGTATCTCTTCTTAACCTTCTAAATCTCATTTAGGTTTGTTTTTCCATATTCATACTTTATATTGTCTTGAATCCTCATTAATTCTAGACTATGTTGCCCTGTGGAAATCCATTCTACATAGTAAATTTCAAATCTTTGATTATTTTTACTACCTTAAAATGCCATTAGTATATCCTGGGGTTTGTATCATGAGCGAAGATATACAAATATATAACTATCTCCCTTATCAATTTTATTTAAAATATCTGAAATCTAATGAGTTTACATGCTAAATTTCAATCAATCATTATATATTTAGTATAATTTTAATTTCACTCCACTTACATTTTTTTTAGCTCTGGTCAGACCAAGACACATCAATACAGCATGTTCTACAGCAACTTGTATTCCCCAGAAATACTAATGAGCATAAGTTATTATAGATTACAAAAAAGCCTCTGAGCACTTCTACCTCAGGTTTTTAGGGTCCACTCTTTCAGATATTTTTGACCAGACTTAGAAAAACATGGAATCTGGATGATTATTTTCAAAAATAGATTTTTGAAATGTTCACCTCTCTCTATGTAGCACCTGTCACTTCTCTCTGCTTTCCTACTAGTCTCTTTCCTTCACTTCTCTCCTGTTCATGTTCTCATTAGACATCGTTCCCACTCCACAGGCATGCATTCATGCATTCAGACTTTTACTATGTGCTTTTTCTCTGTCGCTTTATACAAGTCCTATACAAAAATACAACTCTAAAGACCTTTTTATAACACTGCTACAGACTGCCATTTTAACAGCATCATCTGTCATCTTAATAATGTCCCCGGTGCAAGACAGCAGCAGTGCATATCCCAGCCTGGAACAAATCCTGTCAGACAGTCCTGATAAGGTCCTTTCAGCTGCAGACTATTCAGGCTGTATTAGACACAGTCACATTAGGCCTGCATACTGTTGGCATTCCCCTGATCCTTGTAGGCTGTGGAACTCCAGGCAGGAGAAGCCTCTAGAAAACTTCTTGGTCATAGTTTTACTATATGTCCCCCAGGCCAGACTTCCTAGACCTTTCAGGCAAGGGCTGACAGTGTACATATCCTCCCTTCAGCCTCTGAGGACACTGGTGTTATGATTTATCCTTCAAGAACTTGTGAGGTTGAGCCATTATCTGCATGCACCTCCTTGCTGTAGATGATTTTCCAATTAATTTTGGGCATTCATTCAGGTGAGGTCATAGGACTCTCAGGAGACAAGAAATCCAGTCCAAACTCATCCAGAATTCTGCCAAGAGTTTCTCCTCCATGTCGTGGGATCTGCCTTCCATGCAGCATGCTTTCCTCTTTCTTGGCTGGCTCCACAATGAATCCCTGTTATAATAAAAATATTATCTCTGTTTTTCTGCCTTTCCTATGCTTTCAGCCTGAGAGCTTCACTGGATAAGTCAGCACAGGGTGTGACAGGCTTCTGCAAATATGGCCCTAAGCACAGGACCCTCTGCAGCCCATCCACCTACTTACACAACTGCTTGCAGGTGGTCTCTTGGCTGGGCCAGTTCATACAGGGAGGTACCTAACATCCTGCTGTACCTCCACTGACTTGAGTATTGTATTTGGAGGTCTGCTGTCCTCATGACCAAACACGGTGTGCTGAGAGCAACTGTCAAAAGATGGTATAGATAAAACTTTTTAGCTGCCCCTCTACACATCCACCAGAGCTTGCCAGCAATTTGGTTTTTAAGACTCTGCATTAGACTGTCATTTCTTTGTCTTCCTTTCTGGGGGATTTCCACATTCAAATCATCATCCCCAGCAGAGCTCTTGGTGAAGACTGACTTCATGAAGGATGTGGCTATTTCATTGTTGTCAGTCAGGACGATTCAAGCTTTTTCAGCACTGTAGGCAAAACTGAACATAAAGGAGGCAGAGCAACCACCCTAGGCTCCATATCCCACCCCATCACCACTCTGTTCATCCACTGGCAACACAACTTCTCCCTTTGGCCATTCCTCTTAGTCTATAACTGCACACACCAAGTCTAGTTTGACCATGCTTATGCCCAAACACAACTTCAATGTCCTCCCATCTGCATCTGAGGGACAGAATATGATGATCCTACACTGCTGACATCTGACAACCTGACAGCATCTGGCTGAGTTCACACATGGAAATGTTCCTTTACACAGTGATACATGAACAGTAGTTCCCCAAATTGAAATTGCACTTCTTACAACAGATAAAATGTAAAATCTAGAGCTAAAAGCAACAACTCAGTGAGGATAATGTTATTTTATTCAGTACCTAGATGGTACTATCCTGTGTGTTACTAATCCTGCAATGAACAAAGGAATACGTGCTTAGGCAGAAAAGAGCAGATTCTGGAATTTAAATACGTACTCCGTAAAATCTGAATTTTAGTCCCTGGAACACTCCTAAAGCTGAACAGAGCTAAGCACAGTGGCTTCAGGTTTTATTTTCTTGTGGTTTTGTTTATTGGACATTTTTCTTAATTTGCTAATAAAGCCATAAAAGTTGGATGGCAAAGAAAAAACATCAGTCTCAGGCTACAGACCCTTTCAACACTCCACATGTTTTCCTCTAAAGATACTTATTTATCATCATCCTCTGTATTACACTGAGATCATGGGATGATAATGACAGAAGACTAGAAAGATGCAGGCAATATTATCTGTAATTTATTTGGTGGAAAAAGTGAAAAAATAGGACATAAGAACTGCAGTTTCTTTATCTTTTGCATATCAATCCACTTTCTGTCAGCAGGCTATATTCTGTGTGAAATGGATTAAAAACAATTTTTCAAAAGGCCATATTTGCACTGACAGTTAGCATTTACTAACTAACCTTGGGGACTCTTCAGTAAGTTATAATATCCAGTAGACAACATCTCTCTATTAATAGATATAAAAAATGTCCTGCTTTTCCTAAACATGTGTGCCACACATGGAAGTAATTTCCTGTTACAGTATTATCTGGACTATGAAAATGCAGACATTCACTTCCAGGGGGCCTGACTGACAACTTTTCTTGTATTTGTCAGCAGGCCTGGATACATGATATGGAAGTTCTGAGTAACAGAGCTTTTAAATCTTGTTTATTATCCCTTTAATAGGACCTGTAGCATGATGAGACATACTAGCATGGTCATATATGCATTTCCCTTGCAGGAGACAATCATTATTTTCCAGTGCAACTATATATGTAAGAGGTGACATTTTTATCCTTCAAAAGAATTTTTTGGAATTAATGTTACTTAATATATGTACAGTCTTTAAGTTTTGCAAATACAATTATTCTAGTTCGCAAACAAAGGTTAATCAATTAAACTGATGTAATTTAAAACAAAAGTGCTAGTCAGGAGAAGACTGGGGAGTTCAGATACATCTCATGCTGCCATGACTTTAAATACTGTCAGCCTTTAGGATCAGGTTGTGTCTCCCATTTGGCTTGTGGCATACTCTTTAAGAGAAACCAAAGCCTGGAGACAAATAAAATAAAGTAAGTTTAGAATATTATGCTTTCAGACAAATGTGTAGAAGGAAAAACACAGCTTTCCAGGAGGGAATTTACTTTGCACAAGTCATAAATGGTTGAAAATAGTGTTATAATCCCATTAAATAATGATTTATTTATACAGAATAAGGTACTTGAATGACTTTATAAAAACACTCAGCAGAAAAACCAGTAACTACTCTGAGAAAAGAGGGAATGGATATTCTGACCATGTCCTCCTGTGCTCCTGCTGGCCTGGCTGTGTCTGTCAGGTGAGGGGTTTGCAACTCTACAGCCGCAGTTTGGCTACAGGTGCAGCTACACAGACAAACCTGTACTTGGGCTGGAAGATCCTACTTGCCTGGATGGGGGAGGAAAGCAGGACAGGGTACCTCATGGAACAAAGCTGTTGTGCTACTCAAAGCTGCATTCATCCATAGTGCTACTAACATAGTATGTACCTGCAGTAAATACACTAGCAAAGCATGTCCAGTATAAATCCTGATGAAGTGAGGCTTGTGCTTAGGATTGTGAACTAAATAGTATAAATAAAATACCCTTAAAAGAAGGATACAGTTTGGAAATAAGGAAACAGAGAGAGATATTTCTAACTATGAAGATGAGATTTTATGCATTTAATCACCTAATAGTAAAGAGATGAAGAAAAACTTATAGGGCTTTAATAAAGCACTATGGTATCTTCTGTGAATATTCTTATGGATTATTAAGTGGCATATAAAAGGTCATTGGGGTACTTTTAAAAATCAAGAAACAGGCAAAGTCTAGGACACAATTTGTCTATAAACTAATAACAAGCAGGCTGCATCACATTCTTTCTCATAAACTTGCACGTTACAGAGCCAAATTTAGGTTAATTGTGAAATTGGAGGCAAATGCAAAAGCATTTCAGTTGCTGAGAAATGTTTCCCTTTACTAAAAAAAAAAAAAACCAACAAACTACCCCAAAAAAACCAGAAGGAAAAAAAAAAAAAAGAGAAAAAAGAAGCATCTCCGGAGGTTCACTGTTAGCTTAGTTTCTGGTTTGTGTCAACTTGTTTATATCAGCTGCTGATTTGCGTCACTGGCTTGGCTTTGTGGTTGTATCTGGGGCCTGATGGACACCCTGGTGCATTAAGAAATTCACCACAACAGTACAGCATGTTAAGATCAGATAGCACAACCTAATGTTGTTTTCTTAAGCACACACACCACATACAACCCTACTAAGAAATTACTGCAGGCAGCTAAGAGAGGCAGACTATAGGTTTGATGTAAACCAGCTTCAAATTCAGATACTGAGAAAAATGTCCATGCAGCACTACAAAAGGGCGTACTACATATTTTTAAGGATACCAAAAGTTGCACACATATTTTTTAAAGGGTTTGTAATTCTAGGAATCAGAATACTTTACATGTCTTCACTTCCTCTAAATTTTTAGTACAAGCATCTTGAGCAGATTTACTGTATTGTGCAGGGAAATTTTTCACTTTGAGATGTAAAACATTATTTTAGCTATGGCTTTAATTAGCTCATTGGAAAAATCCTGAATATTTAAACTTGAATATCTGACCATTTGGAATATTGACCACAAGTTAGCTGTTCTGCCTAAAAC
>NW_008666302.1:22588-26169 GCF_000695815.1 Acanthisitta chloris | reverse complement strand
TAGATATGCAGAACTCAAAATCACACTTTAAGCTTCGTGCCCATGATTAGATGACACAGGTTCATACATACAGAACTGTCTAATGAAAATGCCTAAGTAAGCACTGCAAAAATGAGTAAAAGGTAGTGCATGGTGCCTTCCTGCTACTGTAGATGTATATAGCTGAAAATGCTAAGCAGGAACTACTGTGATTCTGAGGGCAGACTTCAATAAAGCTAATAACCTTTTACTTCAGCTGATGTTCTTCTTCACATTTTCTGTCCAAGCTTCCAGAACAAAGCCTTACAATTCTTTCTAGCTTTGTGATAGTTCATCGAAGGTCAAGTGAATAAAGAAATACATATTAACAGACATATTTAATAAGAAAAAATAGAATGTTTTCAAACTCATGTTTTTGCTTTATGCAAACTTCCTTTAAGAAACACCAAAAGCAACTTCAAGAGCCTCAAAATATGTCATAAGCATGCTCCTGAAATAAAACATAAATTTTCTGTTCAAAAGTTACAAATCTGATCAAGTTTGTGTTAAGATATTAAAATGACTTTCAGGACAAACAATATAGTTGAAATATTTTGATCAATCTGTTTTACTTCTCTTTTTCTTTCTGAGAACTTCAAGATATTTGGCTGTTGTCCTATTTGAAATGAAGTCAGATTTTAAAATCTCAAATTCTTGAATAAAGTAGAATGATTATCCCCCTAGGCTGTTCTGATAATATACCATATTTTAGATTGAGGAGGTGCAGTTCTAAAGACTAAACAATGAGTCCAGAAAGGCCCACCAAAGTCTTGGTTCTCACAAGGAGAAACAGAAATAGTGCTGTTGCCTGCACAGAAAATGGAAGTGAATATCACAAGAGATGCTACATCAGCTTTACACATCCCAAAAGATTCTACAGTGCAGCAGTAACTTCTTTAGTAGTGAGCATAATTTCATGGTGGGGTGCACAGTATTGCCCTGTGAAGTAAAAAACTGACCTTCCTATCTGTCCAAGCACACAATGCCTATTCTCATCCTGAGGAACTTTCCTTTCCCCCTCTTCTGCGTGTTAACACAAAGCACCATATGGCATTTTGACTGAAAGGTATTAACCTACAGTCATCACTTTTGATGGATATTGAGAGCTTCCAGACGAGCTGGAACATATGGTGCCAAAGAGAAATGTATCGCTTGGCAGCTTGGGTTTGCTGTGTTTGACCTGCATTTCCAAGTAAATAGTAGATTCTGTATAGAGTTGTTATGATTTACTCTTTCAGAAGTACAGTGAAAAAGCAAATACTAGAGACAATTTTCACTGGGTTTTTATTAGTATTCCCTGTTTAAATACAGTTGAGAGAAGCAAAGGAGTTTTAATTCAGATCAACAGCTTTTGTAAACATTTTCATATATCTGTCTGTATCAGGACTTCTCAGCTCTGGAGCTGGGAGTTTCCAGAAACATTGTGAAGCGTTAACAGAGCTGGTAGAATCTGCCACACCAGCTGGAAGAGGCACACTGAGTATCTGGTGAGTAGGAACGACCCAGAAATTTAGCTGGAATGGCTCTGTGGTTTCAGGGCTGTGGCACAGACCTTGGGCTTTAAGGCATTCTGGTCCTGCTGGCCCCAGCATAGGAGCAAAGAACCAGCTACAAAGGAACAATAAGGAGCAGTTTGGCTGTAGTTTGGTGCATGAAGACTGTGCTGAGGATACCAGCACTTACTGGATGCCTAACTACTGCATGGGGAAGAAGGGAAGAAGGACACAGAAGGGACGAGCAGTGTTTCCTGGTGGCAATTTCACTGGATTTGTGCACATAAGAGTACCATCACCTCATCCGCATGGGAGCTACTTCCGCTGGG
The DNA here is from genome assembly GCF_000695815.1 of Acanthisitta chloris. Taxonomy (NCBI): domain Eukaryota; kingdom Metazoa; phylum Chordata; class Aves; order Passeriformes; family Acanthisittidae; genus Acanthisitta; species Acanthisitta chloris. Next base: position 24,329 of record NW_008666302.1, on the reverse strand, counting down.
GGCTCCTCTACTCTCCACCACTACAATAAGTCAGGAGTTTTGCCTTCTTCATGTTCTTAGGTCTCTTTTTCTCCTCATTTGGCCATCCCAGAAAGTCTCCCTGGTTCCCAAATTCCATCCTTTCAGGCCTCCTTAAAAATAGCAGAAGGGCCCCAAACTATGCCATTATGACAGTCAGAGAAATTTGGAAAGGAGAATTTGCAAAAATATTTACCATGTGAACTCCCTTCTGCCAGTCTTCATAGGAACTGAACTAAGTGACCAAGGGCGAAATCTGAAACCAAAGCTTCTAACTGAACCCACAATTAAACAGAAAATAGAAAATCAACATGCCCTGTAATGACAACTGAAAAGCTATGTCAAACACACAAGCCTTCACTGTCTTTATAGCTTTACAGTATTTTTTTCAATTTTTTAATGTATTAATTAGATAAGAAATACAGAAAGATGACTCTCTAGTGTTCTGCTGACAGCTTAAACTACTTCTGTTAAGTTCAGAGGTTTCACTTACTGTTTATTGTCAATTCTGGCTGTTAGTCACTTACTTTGATGCAGCAAAAATGAAAAATAAGTTAAGTATGTCCTTTAGTTCAACAATCCTCTCTAGATGAGATCATAAGAATAAGAAAATTTGGCTGTAATACTTACATTTTATTTCTTCAGCCCTTTGAGCACTGGGAGACAATTACTTTATTGTAGAAAAAATGCGTATATGATTTTTTTTATAAATAGACAAGTAACAACTTTTGACACAAAAAACTGTGAATTGAAAAGTGTATATAATGCTGCTTGACTCTTTTCACTTAGTCTTTCACACTCCCACCTAATCTTATGTAACTGACATGGCAAGAATGATACCACGGGTGAGGCAAAGTTAGTACAGTTAGATAATGTGATAGACAAGCTACTGCAGAGCTTTACTATACTGTGACAGGGATAGTTACTGCAGTGTAGGAGAAAGTCATTCTTGGCCCAAGAAAGTCACTGCTTGGCACCAGTGGAAGCTGCTCTGATTGTATGTGAAAGCCCACTTTAATGCTTCCAGGTATATAGATTTTCCATACAAAGGAATACTAGGTATAATTCAGAAGAGACTCCTGAGGCTGAACATTAGCAGGAGAACTAGATAACTTCAAAGGGAACTAATAAAATTTTTACCCAAAACAATGAATGCCACAGATTTAAATGGTCAGTTTAAAAGGTGGAGAAGAGAAAAAAACATGGAGTATTTGCTCTTTCATTCCACAGAGTACAAAGTGGGGAAAAACTTGTGGGCATGCCTTATCAAACAAGAAATTCTCTCATGGCAAATGTTTGGCCATATGTACAGGGAGCAGTGTAAATGGAGATGAGAGAGGGAGAAAATGAGGGAAAACACAGTTTTGCTAAACAGCTTGTCAAAGACTTGGCATCCTTTAGGGATATTTGTCCAAAATTTCATGGTTTTAAGCTGTTGCAAATCAGAGAGAATACAGTTTTGTAAACAGGGCAGTATGACACTCATCATATGAATGGATAACTCATTTTAAGACAGTCAAAAGCCGTAATGCAGTTGTTGCTCAACTTAGGTGTTTAAATGGTGCCAGTATCACAGAATGAAAACACAGCCTAATATATTAGAATATCCAACTACTGTCTTGGTGATCACTTCAGGTCAAATATTCAATCTGCTTTCTCCCTACAGTTTAACAGGCTCAGAAGACCAGAATTCTTTTCCTCAGTCTGCCAAGTGACCTTCAAG
>NW_008666302.1:0-22569 GCF_000695815.1 Acanthisitta chloris | reverse complement strand
ACAAATTAAATTACGCACAATACTTGTGATTCTTAGCAAAGTAATTTCAAAGCAACCGATCAAATTTCTAGAAACTGCTCAAGTGTCATTAGCCGTGTATGTTTATTTGAATACACCACTTGGCATGTTAATATTATTAATACCATTATTTCTGTGTAACACATACATGCATTCACCCAAATTCTTAATTTAATGAATACATTCATGTACGTTGCCACAGTTGTCTTTCTGGTACTTTTTTGAAACTCATGAATGATGAAGAGTGTGCTGCTTCCTCCCATCACTATTTTGCAAGTCATCTATATTTCTCAATTTAATTTTCATTTAAACTAGTTTCCCTCACACAGAGGGAACGGGAACGGGTCTAACAGACAAATACTGATGTAGCTACAACAGGCTATTTAAGATGCTAACCCTTTCACCCATCCCTCTTACATCCCCACTGGAAGCCTAGTAGAATTGGTAAATCGGAAGATGCTTGCAGTTTTCAACCATTGTTGTGCACAATCCATCAACTCTGAGCAAATTCCCCCTCCCTGGTGTTAAGGCCAAGCCTCCAGTCTCAATCTGAACAGCTAATACCTTCTTTTCTTTGGACTCTGCAACAAGATGTTAAGGGACAACATGTAAATACTTTGGCATTCATCAGTGAGTTTACTACTGGCTCATTATTTTTAAAATTCATTGAATCACAGGATATTCATATTATGACAAGATAACTCAGGCTGGAATGGACTTTAGGAGATTTCTACTCCAATTTTCAGATCAAAGCAGGATCAACTGTGAGATCAGACAAGGTTTGTCAGGGCTTTATCTAGCCAGGCCATGGAGAACACACAGCCACATTGGGCAAATTGTTCCAGTGTTTTATTGTCCTCATGGTAAAAAAAGTTTTTCCTTACATGTAGTCTGAACCTCTCTTGCTTCAACTTATACCTGTTGTCTTTTGTCCCCCACCACACAGCACTGTGAAAGTGTTTGTCTCCATTTTCTCAGTAACTTGATCATGTCAGGGCAAGGCTGTTGTTAGGTCTCCCCAAAGCTTTCTCTCTTGCAGACTGAACAAGCCCAGTTCTTTCAGCTTCTCATTGCAAGGCAAGTGCCCCAGCCTCCTGATCACCTGGGTGGTCCTCCGCTGAACTCACAGCAAACTCAAGTTTATCAATTTCTTTTCTAAAATAGAGGGGCTTGATAAAGGACACAGCCTTCCAGATGTCATCTCATGAGTAGAGATCTCATGAGTACTGAGCAAAGGAGGCAAGTTTTTCCTCTTGATCCTGTTAGCATAGCTCAGGAAGCTGTTGGTTTTCTTTACTGTCAGGGCATGCTTCTGGCTCATGTCCAGCTTGCTGCCTGACAATACTCTCATGGCCTTTTTTGCAGAGTCCTTTCACCATCTCTATCTAGCACTGTCCAAAGCAGGTCTTATCTTCATAAAAGCCAAATTGCTGTCAATTACATCAGCCGTGGAACCAGACATTGACCTGCGGAATCTGTCTGCTCCTCTCCAAGCCTTTCCTCTGCACTGGCAGGACTCAGCATACCATCACCTGGGTCTTCATGCCTTTGATCCCCATTCCCATAGCTGTTCAGTCACTCCTGATATGTTCAAGGTTCCTGCTCAAGATTTATTAGTGCTGCCAATGTAATTAAGCAGCAAAAGAAATAGCACATGGGTCAAACAAGCCTTGGCAGTTTATTTGCAGCATGCTGGATCCAAATTCCCAGCAAGCACCAGACCTTCCTAGACAGCAAGTTGCATCAGCACATTGGGCTTTCTGTAGCCCTAGAGGCAAATCCTACATTACTGTCACTTGTGGCTTCCTCTTGGTGCTAATGCATGGCTCACCAGAAGGCTGTGTTGCTTCCCCAAGGATGGCTTTCTCTCCCTTGCCTGGTACCAGCATGCTGAACTAGTTCTGCAACCACAGATCTGCCATCCACTCCTCACCAGGAGTCACAAGATTCTTGCCTTTCTCAGGCTGGGACCCTCCATGTGCCCTCCACAACTGACCATGGTCTCTGGCTGCCCACCCTCTGTGCAGTTACAGGTTCAGGCTTTTGCCTTTGCAGGAACACTATGAAGAAGCCATCTCCTGCTCCAGCCTTTGGGAGACACATCAGTATGCTCTGCAGTCTGAGAGCTTTATCCTCCCACTGGAGCCATTACTTGAACAGAGGCCTCTGCTGTGCTAGGGGTAGTTGCTCTATTCAGTGCTGGGAACTGTGCCTTGTGGTGCAACACTCCTGCTGATGAGTCCCACATGGCCTCCCACAGATTTCTGGCCCTCATCCATGTGCCTTTCTGAGCTATGCCCTGGGACCTGTCCTCTGCAACTGCTAACACTACCTGAATGAGTACTTGATCCTCTCTAATCAGGATCAGTTTTTCCCAGCAGTAGAGGCTGGATCTGAGGACACCAGAAACAACATCCCAGAAGATCTAGAAGCAAAACCCGGGGCTGCTCAGCAAGTGGTGAGCCCTGGCAGAGCCTGAGAAGCACCCCATCTCCTCAGCATGTTCCCAATCCTATGAATTGCCACTCTGAATGCCCAGTTCCTCTTCGCAGCTCCTAGTCACTGTGTTCCCTAAAGAACACTGCTATTAGAGGATTAGGCTGGCTCCAGTGTGAGGTCCCTTCTCATGAGCCTAGAAGCCCACTTGAACATATCCTGACATAATACAGTGTGCTTGTGAACTCAGTCCCCCTGCCTGCACTGCCCTCACCACAGACAGAAGCCCAGCACAGACAATGACCTCTCCAGGAAGAGACTGTTCCATCATCCTCACTGCTTGCATCCCTTCGTGCATGGCAGGCCTGTCAGAGCAACCCTAAACTATTGGTCCATTGTGGAGACCGTCACCACACATCCACATCACACCCAGAGCAACCGAATTGGCCTAGAATCATAGAATTCTTTAGTCTGGAAAAGATCTCCTCGATCATCGAGTCCATTAATCCAGTGCTACTAAGTCCCCCAGTAAATCATGTCCCTAAGTGCCACATCTATACATCTTTTAAATACCTCCAGGGATGATGATTCCATCACTTCCCTGAGAAACCTGTTCCAATGCCTGACAGCCCTTCTGATGAAGAAATCTTCTGCACCTCACCAAGGTCCTCCACCAAGGGTCTGTCCTCATGAGACCACGAAACCACTCGAATGTCCTCTGAGCAGACCTCACTTAGCTCATGAATGAAGTCGTCCTTGTAACATTCAAAAACTAATCGGATTTGTGCAGAAGTCATCACTTGATGTTTACAACAGATTCATATTTTCTACCTTCCAACAGCAGTTGTTTCTAAAGAGACTATTTGTTAGCATCTCAGGTGTTTCCTTCTTAAATTCCTAAGACCCCTTGGGTGGAGAGTATAAGGGTCTAGATATTACTAATCTTAGATAATTATAATCTTAGTTAAATGAAAAATGGACAGGAAGACCCTTAAAATACCACTTTTCCTTCTTCCGGACTTAAATACCATAGCCATCCAAACAAGAAACTATATTAGAAAAGCAACTAAGTTATGCATGTAAAGTCATGCTCTGTCCTTCAAGACACACATACTGCTGCCACTGCAATGAAAAGTTTGCATGCATACTGATGGGTAGGCTTTGGGTTAAAAGACTGATACCCTGTTTAGACTAAGACAGATATTGTCAGAAGTGATAGGGTAAAAATGTAACCAAATATTTTTCTTGTATCTTTTTACAGTGTTCACGTAATTCTCTGGGCAAAAGGGTCAAAACAAAATAAAATTCAACATTTCAAAGCTCTGCTAATAAAATAAAATAAATGCCAAAACTCCTAAATTGTTACAAGCTACTATGAGATGGAGAAAATACTGTAAGAAAAATATTTCTAATCCAGAATGCCAAATAGGTTCTCACAGATGACAATGAGGAAAAAAGACTTTAAATACATGAAGACTGTGCTTTAAAATAAAGTAGAATAAAACGCTGAAAATTTACTAATTAAGGCCTGAGATTAACTAAACTATGCCATATAAAAGGTTATGATAAGACTGTGAAAGAGGAACAGTGCAGTTCTCAATGCTATTGGAAGAATTCGTCCATATAACAGAGACAATGTATATAGCAGAATTCATAAGTAATGAGAAAAGCCCCAGAAAAATGAGGAGCAATGATTTACCATTACCATACCTTCAGCCTTCTGACTCCACTGGTAAGCATTGCCTTATTCAGTGTACATGGTACTGAAGATCTGTGTGATGAAACTGAACTCATATTCTTTGCATACCATCATAAGGCACATCAATTGCCCACAGCATCCTCTCAGACTTCATCATTAATTGAAGGGTTTCATATAAAGTGTATTCTTAAAAGAGGGAGGTTGTCCCAGACAATAGAAGCAATAAGTATCTCCTACCCACTTCTTGTCACTAAAGGATTAAAAGGTGGAATTTAAACACCCAGCAGTGTTGAATATACCATTCTGAATCGTTGTGCCCAAAGCAAAGTATTTGGGGATTTTAGTGGTGTTTTAGTTTTTCACACATGAGTACCATCTTGACATTCAGTCCCAATGTGAGATGAAAAATATTTCCAAATCTTGAAATTTTTCATGGAACTGAAATTAGGTTTGCCAGCTTGCACTAGTTAGCACAAAAGCCATTTCAAAGGAAAAAGCAACTATTTGATGTAAGTAGGGACAAGAACACATATTTTAGAACACAAAGGGCTAAAGTAAACTTCAGCTGTTGCTTTTAACAACAAACAAATATTTCCGTAGTCACAGGGAGCAAGCCCAAGAGGCTTGGACACTGTTTGCACGTACTGAGCTCAGAAGTGCATCAGGATGCAGTGCTTGGAATCGCTCCTGCTCGCGGGTTCACTGCTCAGGGGAAGCAAGGAAAGAAGAAAGGAGCTCTGTGGAGGCTCATGACATCTTACATCTCCAAAGTCATGATCATATAAAGTGAAAACCTTTGCCCTGCAGGTTACAGGAGTTTTCTCAAACTTCGAGCGTGTAAAAGATATTTTTCTATAGAAGGCAAGCTGCTTGTTGAGTTTAGGGGGATGCAATGCTGCATACAACCATACTGCTGGAAACATTTGTACTTAACTATGTTGGCAGTTAGCTTGTCAGAACTACAGCAGTTATATACTTTCTGTCTTCTGCTGGGCACCTTGATAAAACTAGCTCACATGCTAACACAGCTTTGGATCAGGAAACCAAAATTACACCTTTGCCAAGTCCCTGAGTACTCTAATTGGGCTTAATTTCCTCGATCAGCGGCACTTGGGGACTTCACATAAATCCTCTGCCCATTGGCTCAGGAGCCCTATCTAAGCTCAAGTGATCTGGGCTGTCTCTGGTTGATCCCTTTCCTTACTCCCTCCCTGAAGCTATTGGAGGGTAACTTAACTGCACAGTTCCTTTGTATTTTGTGTATACCTGAAAGAATTTACTGTAAAACTTGAAAATGGAAGGCTTGTTATGCATCACACAACATGAGCATGAGCCTTTTAGGATACTTTTGTCAAGAAGCAACTTATATGTGTAATGACATCCTTTTGCTGATCGAGGTTGCTATGTCAAGAGACATAAAATAACTAAGACAGCACCACAAGATTTTAGTGCAATCCACCAAGTTTTCATAGTTAGTGAGTTGTAAAGTCAGAGTATTAGCATTACTACTATATAAGGCCATTTGATATTGCTGCTGTGCCTGGTTATTAAGACACACTGGTCATATTAGTGACCAGCTTTTTCATTCGCCTAGTGAAACTCCTGCTGCACACAGCACTACTTAGAAGATGGCAAAACCTTTTTTTTTTTACTTTTTCAGTCTGAGGTCCTAAGACTGGAGTAGAACAGCTTATCTGCAGGAGAAAAAAATACGAAGCAAAATACATGATGCTTTCAACTTCCTCTCCAAAATCCTTGAAAATAAGAAGCAGTAATAATTAAAAATCACAACTCAAGTATTATTGTATTTGTTTCTTTTTCAGTTCCTAGGTTACAATTGTATAATGCTATGGATAAAAAGCCATGACTCATCTTGTGGTTCTGAAACTCAACTTGCAAGTACCAGTGGGCACTAAAGATGACCTTCAATTTTTCTTCTGCACCACTTATTCTTCTCATTAGCAACTCAGAGTAAGCTATATAGCTTCAAGCTACAAAATCTAGTTCTAGGTGTACATAGCTAAAATTTAGTACCTGCTTGTCAAATTTGATAATTTTGCAGAGAAGCAACTTGGTAACCTATGACAATAAAATATGGGGTAAGTATCAGTAGCATGCATCCTCTGCCATTTCTGTTTACTTTAAATGGGCAACACTAGAGTTCACTTAACACAAATAAACTCCATCTAACCTATGGTGGGATGAAATAGTTCTGCTTTACTGCCAGTATTTGAAATGGGAGTTCTATCATATTATGGAAATGCAAAGTGTTAGTCTAACTTTGCTCATAAAAATCAGTACACAGTTCCGTGAAAACAAAGAATCCCAAACACTACATGAATTTTTTTCTGAAAGTCAGATTTAGGACATAGCTGGAGACATTCTTCCCAGTGAAGCACAGGACTTAAAAACTAGGCTTGCTGCTAGAGCCTGGAAGGCTGGGCAGGAAGCTGGAGCTGGCAAGTGGGCTTTGGCCCACAGCTCATCTGGCATGGCATGTGGGTTGTTGGCCTGCAGTTAAGGACAGGGTTCAGGTCCGATTGTGTCAGGTTTTGAATTAATGACAGTAGAGACTGAAGACCTATGTTTATCCTGGAAATTGCAAGGAATCTGGTGCTGACGCAAGCAGCAGCAATGGAAGATTCATGGCAGATTACTGGGCATCTGGGGGTCACTGCGCTGCAGATAGCTAAAATGAGTGTTATGCTTAGGATTTAAGGCAGCAGAGCTGTAAGAGCTCGCTTTCCTGCACTGTGTGAGGTTTTAAGCCTCTGTAGCAGTTTTCCCATTTGCTTTTAATAAAATACTTCAGGGTTGGGCTTTGTCTTTTACCCAGTAGGATTGCAAAGTTGTCCACATATGAACACCCTGGGAGCAAATACATCACTAGTGCATCCTAAGAGACAGAACCTGTTTATGAAGCTTTTGTAATATCAAACAATGGATGAACTTGCACCTTGAACCTATAAAAAAAAAAAGTGCATGGTGAGGAAACTGATACAAAAAGATTAACTGCAGCAGGCAGAATATTATTGGATTGATTCACCACTGCTCATTAGTCCTTGGTATCAATGAAGACCTAGTCCCATCTCATGCTCAAGGTGTGCAGAAATAGTCATTCTGACAATTTTTAAGCTGAAAATATTTGATCTGTGTATTAAATTTTCAATGCTTTCCCCAAGTTGCTAGTTTTCCTTGGTTTGCCCCAGGAAAAGGGGGTGAGGAGGGAAACAACTCAACTCAAACCTAAAACCCAGAGGAAAAAAAAAACAGGAAAATGAGCCAGCTGTCATCATCTTGCAGAATCTATAGCTTCTCTCTACACTATAGTGTAGAAGTCTATCGTAAGGCACTTTCAAAGGACAAAGTTTCACTTAAACTTTTATTCAATTTTCTATTTGGTGCATATTGAAAGTAATGAGTGGAAATTAATATGATAATCATGAGGAAACAGGACACAAATTTATTCAGGAACTTACTAAACTGATCAACCACTTTTATTCAGAAAATAATAATGTAGCACTTGAGGAGAAGGTTGGCATTTAAACAAAAGCTGGATGCATATGAAGCAATGTTTTAAACTTGCAAAAAGGTGGTAATTCTTTTTGCTTGATTGCCAACCATGAAAGTTGGAAATAAATTGCTTTTTTTAAACAAAAAGACATTGTATTTTTAATTATTGCTCTCACAGAGCTCTAGGTACACAAAAAAAGCAATGCTGTTTTCTTAAGACTATTGCCTACTTCTTTTGAAAGGGATCATTACTTTTACGATTTTTAGCTTTCACTCAGAGTATAACATTCAGATAAAATCTGTTTGCTTTAAAAGAAGCATTAGCTTGCTTTATTTTCTTTTTATTTTTTTTTTTTTAACCAGTGCATCATCCGTTTCGGTACTGGATAGAGCTGTACAAATTTGTCATAAAGTCAAAACAAAAACGTTGGCCTCATTCCCTTGAGAAAAGGAATGCGTAGAGGATCCAAGATGAGAACAAAGCTCTACAAACAGTAAATCTGAGCATATTTTACTCTGTTTCTGTTCAAAACTGTAGCAGTTCTGAATAGAAACCACTTAAGAAATACTGGCTTCGCAATCTCCTTGCCCAAAAGGAAACTTGGTTCTTTACCATTTAGTATTTTTGTGAAATGGAGCTCTGTTTACATCCCTATGTTTGTATTACATGTCAAATGTGAAAGGCAAGACCACTGCAAAACTACCAAAAGAGATACAGTTAAAGCCTTTGCGTGATCCTCATGTGGAGTGAGAGTGAACTACCACTCTCACTAAATGTTCCCTCTTTACTCTGAAGGATATCTTAACTAAGGAGATGTTATAAGGGTTCAGGTTAAACCTCCCTTGATCTCCTCAGTGCCAGGTGGACATTGAAACTAGGACCAACAGCAAATTACCTCTTGTTAGTCCATTCTTAGATCTTTTCACTCCTCAGGGAGGTGCTGAGGTTCTCATAAACAATTTTCACACAATAATAACACCCACCCAGCTCAGCTCTAGACCCTTCCAAGCCTCAGAGAAACCTACATGAATATTCTGCTTACTCCTTTCAGAAAACAATCACTTCTTTCCTGTTTATGGAAGAAAGTTTGAGTTCTCCGGTCTCTACAATGCCATCCTTCCCAAGGAAAAGTGGGAGAACATTTCTGAATGCTTATGGACAGTAGAAGTGGTACAATATTACAAGAGGAAAAAAACCTTTGTTTTATGAACCCCCACTTTTCTCAGCTCCCTTTCCCCTGAAGAATGTCTGTCTGTAATATTCACTAACTTGTCACCTTTATGCAAAGTATGAACAGGACAGTCTAAAACAATCCCTGAATATCAGATTCCCTCTCCTTAGAAATGGAAAGAAGCCTCATTAAGAGGCTTCTTTCCCCACATCTGGCACCCAAGTCACCAGCAGTAATAAAGCCATTTGAGTTACTTAAAATGCTACCACCAGATTCTTCAGGACAGAAAAGGTGTGGGAGAAAAGTAAGAATGTATTCATTCCAATACATTACAAAGATTACATTACGAAGAATACATTAGTACATTTGGAGAAAAACACAAAGAGAAATGACAAAAATACACAGTGTCCTTTGAATGCTCTGTTTAGAATGTCTCTTCTCTGGCTAGTTGGCAGAACCAAGTTTGGAAATGACTGGAAAATTTCTGCCATCATAGAAGTTGTGACCCAGTTCTTGAAAGAGCTGCAGTTCCAGGCATGGCCTTCCTGAGTAAGAACTACTAATTGGAGCAGGAGTAAGAAAACCCACCCGAGTGTAAACACACCCTAGCATATTTCCTTTAATCTTGGTAAATTTCAACTTCTCTGCTAATGAAATATTATTTGTTGCCTATAAAGCAGCCTGTTGCTGGATAGGTCTAGAGAGATTTAGTACCTCATTTATCAACAAAGAAACACATGCTTATACTGTCTCACCTCTACTTTTTCTAAGCTATCATGTAGAGCATTTCCATCTTCTACAGCAAGAGGAAAAAGAAAGATGAAAAACATTCTATCAGTCACAGGTTAAGAAAAAAAAGCAGAACTCCCTCAGGCAGCTGGACTCTTTTCCATCTTCTCTTCTGGCTTTGAGACCAATCCAGGCTCCTGAGGTGGTAAGGAGGTAGCACTACCATCACAGAGATGTCCAGCAGAAGCCTGGCCTAGGGCTAAGGATGCTCTTTCTAGCAGCTTGGGAAGACACTGGAACAGGCACCACAGTTTCAGCTGAAACTCACCAATCCATTAAAATATTGTGACAGTCAGAGCAGTGCAGATAATGACATATTAAACTGTTACCCCTCTCTGACCCAGGACCAACATGAGGTTTGTATGGTGAAACTCAAAGCCTATGAAATGTTTGACTAAATATAAGAATATTACCAAATAAGCCAATCTGACACAAGGGCTCAAGACATCGATGCCACTGTCATCCAAGTTGCCTTATATCAAAGCTGAGTAAAACAGGGGGAAAAGCACAAGAAAAATAGAAATTCTTTAGCGTCTTTTATTTGAAAGGAGATTAATATGTAAATATACAATGAAAGCAAAGTTTAAAAGAACAAGGTGTTTTTCAGTGAACATCCCTCCTTCTAATATATTTTTACATCTCTGTGTTACTAAAAAATAAAAAAACCCAGTGAAAAGTAAAGAAGCAGGGAACCAGTCTGACTTTGCTTTTCTCAGAGAAACTGAAGTATGAAGCAAGCAAATGTTGTCAGCTGCAAACCACTTAGAAGATTATTAAGTTCCACAGCATGTGTGGGTCACTGGAACAATGGTAAATACCAGGAGACGATTCAGCCTTTCTCTAAGCCTACGAAACATAGTGATATTTTGAGTGTGCACTGATCTTATTTTTTTAAAAAGTGCAAAGAGGACTGTGAAATTGAAGTATCTTATCTTTTGCCATTTAGGGCTGACAGCTAATTCACTTAAAAAGATAAAAAAATTCAATACATTTCTCCATTTTTATGAAGGTGATCTGACAATTTTTCCTTTTCAAGGTGCCTCTGAAAGAGATGGGGCCAGCTTTCTTACCCCACAAACAGGGTTTTGTGTAGCTGCAGTGCAGTGGTTACAAGAAGGCAAGAATGCCTTTGGAGTTCTTTTTCCAGCAATTATTAGACTGTCTGTCAAACAGTAAAAATGAGAAAAGAATTTAACTATGTTGAAAATATCTCAGCATTCAGGCTTTTTATGTGCAAGGCAAATGCATATTTTCTGAGTTTAATATTACAGTTCAGTTATAACTGCAATTCAGCCATATGTAAAATTTGGTGCTTTTTAAGAAGTTCATATATAAAAGACTAATTCTGTAAAACAAGCAAGAAAGTCTCTCAGTTTACAGGAACCAGCAGAATTTAACCCAAATTATTATTTGCCTCTAACATAGATCTTGTGTTGCTGAAATATATGAAAAGAATTTCCAAATCAGCAACTCACAACTATAATTTGCCAGCATGTGGTTTCATATCGAGGCTGCTATGAAGTGTTTGTTTTTATTCTGTGAAATATGGACATCTCCCACCAAACATAGAATTGCACATTAATATTAACTTGGAGTAAAATAACCAAACTGGTCATACTTGTTAGTGCCAGAAAACGAAATAAAGCAGAAAATCAAAATAAATTTTCTTAGATACATTACTCATAAACTTCAAAATATTTAAGAGCTGACAGGACCGTTAAATCATCTAATCTGATCTTGCCCAAGGAGGTAAGGGGGTGTTAGATTCTACCCAGGTACCTGTACTTAAATCTTAGAGATTTTAGTAAAATGTTTCCATTCCCAGATGATTAAGATGTATGTCCCAAGCAAAGACAAGGGTCTGGATCTTAGTAGTGACAGGTGCTATCTAAGTCAAGATGAATTATATCAGCAGGCAAACCATACTGGTAACTGCTGAAGGATGCAAAATTTCTTGCCAACCCAAGGCAGAGGAAAAACACTTTTCAAATTCCAAAACCAAGTATTTGTATGACCCTAGTAAACACCTCAGCCTTGAAAGTACCTCAGAACAGTACCTCACTACAACTTTCCTTCTAACAAACAGAACTAGTCCTATATCCTAATTCTTCTGCAGTCCTGTTTTTGTGCTCCTTCTTTGAACTGTCTCTAGGAACTTCCAAAGCTGGGAAAGGACAAATATAAAAGCATAGGGGAAAGATTAAGTGTTGCTTGGAAATTATCTAACCATCAGTTTAACAGCAGCTCCTATTAAAAATGAAGAAAAACAAATCACGGAATGAATAATCAAACCACTGCATGACTGAAGTAACACTTATCATAGTTTTGTTGAAAATAAATTGGATCAGATCATAGTTTCTTTCTGTGAAACAGTAACATGCTTTGAGAGGGTAACACTTTGTGCATAAGGAAGAGACAGCAGATGCCATATATTTATCTCATGTAGAGATTTTGACACTTTTCTACATATCGCTAGTTTGCTTATGCAAATGTTACCTACTCTAGAGGAGATATGCACAGAGAAGGTATAAAACTGCTGGAAAACCTATTCAGAAGTAGCTATCATTAATTCACTGTCAATAAGAAAGGCTGTATCAATGTGACATTTGCAGGAGTCTGCCCTGGGGCTGATATCATTTGATGATTACTTCTTGAACTGGATTGTAAAGTAAAGAGGAAGCTTTTTAAACTGGCAGTTAAACCAGTCTGTGAGGAACTGCAAGTGTTTTGGGCAGGAGGGCTGTAATTCAAAGTGATCTTGACAAACAGGAAATAAATCTGAAAAAGGAGACTGCAATTCAGTAAGGACATGTGCAAGACGTAGATGCACAGCAATAAGCATGCATACAAGTTGGGGAATGTTTAGCTGGCAGCTGTGCTGAAAAGGATCTGAAACTACAGGGCTGACAAGCGGCATGTGAGTCCACAGTATCAATACCGCTGGTAAAAAAGCACACATGACTATCATGCAGAAGCTTGGTAAAGCCGTTATTTTAACCTTTTTCAACCCCAAGGCCTTCCCTGCAACACTGTGTTTAATTTGGGTACATTTTAAAAGAGCAATTCCAGAGGCTAACAAAGAGCAACAAGCATGACTGAATGTCTCTTAACACACCATCTACAATGAAAGACCAAAAGCACTGAGATTGTTCAGGCTCGAGAAAAGACTGAAGGGAAAAATTGGTTTACTCTTCAAATTCTGAAGAATGCTCCTCTTGACTGATGTAAAGAGGAAGGCTATAATCTACTCTCTTTCCAGGGAATAGGAGTAATATGCATGGCAGCAAAAGAGGCATTATTAGCAGAGATAGAGATGTGATTGTCCCACTCTACTCAGCACTTGCCAGGCTGCATCTGCAATACCATTCTGGTCCCCACAACACAAGAGAATCCAAACCAGGGCCACAAAGTTAGGTCTTTTCTCCCTGAAGAAAAGAAGGCTCAAGGGGACCTCATTACAGTATTCCAGTACTTAAAGGGTGTCTACAAGGAAGCCAGAGGCTTCACAAGGAGCAGTATGGATAAGACAAAGGACAATGGGTACAAATTTCACTAGAAGAGGTTTCATCTCTGTATAAGACAGAAATTGTGTAAACAGTCAATCACTGGAACAGCCTCCCCAAAGACATAGTAGAGACCCCAAAACTGGAGGTTTTCAGGATGTGACTGGACAGAGTGCTAGATATGCACATCTAGGTAGGCTTCCTTTCACATGAAAAGCTGGACCAGATTATCTTTTGAGATCTGTTCCAACATGTATTGTTCTATGCACTTTCTCAGGCCATAGGTAATAACACAGCAGGACACAGTGTGTGCAGAGGCTATGGAAGATTTTTAAGAACAGTCTATGATGATATGCATATGGTTTGCCTTGAATTAAAAAGGTCAAATATACTGCAGATTACTTCAGAGTCCTGTGTTCTGTGATTCTAAGGCAAGTATATCACGGACTTTTCTCTCCACAGCTCATTTGATTAGTACCAGTCACTGCGACTATTAAAAGTGGTAAGTAGAACTAATTCTGAGAAAGGTCTATCTAGCTGAAAAAGCTCTACCACCTTATTTCAAGAAAAACAACTTTCGGGCAGTGCAAACAAAAGATGAGAGCTATGAAACATCAAAATCACATAGTAATGCTAAGTACACTATGCAAAGTACACTAAAAAGCATAGCAAGAAATGAAAGTAATTTCATAACCATTCACTAGCAACTGGACTTATATATGCATATAGGAGTGAGGATTTGAGTGTAGTCCAGCTTTTGCCAATAATGCAGAGAAGTGAGCTGCAGTGGGGAAAAGGAAAACCAAAACCATTTAGACTAGAGAAGGTGATCCATAAGTAGTATACAAAAGCTTCAGAGAGTTGGGGTAATACAACAATACAAATAGAGAATGACAGAAAATTACTCTATCTGATATGCAGAACCAGATGATCTCTCAGGAAAAACTGCTAGTAATATAATGACCATAGGCATAAAACAGCTTGCAAAATCATAAAAACACCTAGCAGGAAACCTTGCACATCCAAATACCAAAAAGATGAGATAAGTAAAAGTATCTACTAAGCATTTGAGGAGCAAACTTCTTAAACCTGATCCTGTTATTTTCCAATACACTGGTATTATGCAATAGTTTTTCCATTTGTCTGATTTATGTACCTGCATCTGGGATCTTTGTCCCTGATTGCCATGTCCCAGTTTGCTATGTACTTGCTTTAAAAGACTCATTTGCAGTGGCAGAAAACCAGTAGCAAAACACATGGGTATTAAGTTCTGCATCCTGAAGCAAAAGACTTATCTCAATTCTCTTGCAGCAACAAGAATAAGTAGCTGCCTTTAGATTACCTAGCTTAACAGCAAGAAGATACAGAAAGAAAATGAAAGAAAAAATGTTACAAACACAGAAAAAGGAGGCAATATTACATTAAGTATAAATTCTGACTGCGTTCCAAGAGTAGACAGAATAAGCCTGGCAGCAAACCAGAGTGCAGAAGGAAAAGAAGAAGGACCAAGGGCAATTCCTAGATTTCTTGTTTCAGAAACAGAAGAACTGGGTTAATAAATGTATAATGAAATGAGAAACAGGGAAAAGAAAAACTTTTTGCCAATACTTTCTTCTTAAATGAAGTCATGCCTGTACTCAGAAGGTAACAGAATCAAGACAGACATGTAAGTAGGAGTTAGAAAATGTAGAATTGATAAAATGTACATAGAAACAATGGCTAAAATAGATACTCATTATGCATCGTGACAAGGTAAAGATATATTAAAAAAATCCTGTCAAGATGGGATTCTTAAAGGTCTCTAGAGATGGCAATAGAAGGCTGTAAAGCGAGTCAACACTGAAAACTGAATTGTAGAAAAGTATCTACAGTCAATTCCTGGTTTTGCGCTCAAAAGAACAGGCAGAACAGAAACTTAGAACTTGTCTATATTGAGTATCTGAATTGCAGGGTTTTTTTAAAACTACATGCATCTTTACAAGCAATTTGTGTTCTTGCTGTGCACAGTAGTTATGGAGGAATGTTTTAGGAAAAATAGTGTTCTGTTCATTTTGCTCTCAATCATCAAACCATTTAGAAGTTTAATAAGTAATTTCGTTCATTAAGTTCACTTTGAGTTCATTTTACTCAGAAATTAATCTGACTGTCAACTTCCACTGACTTCTAAATGATCTTTAAAAACCTCTGTAACTTTGACAGAACAATGCATTTGAAAAATTAAAGCTGAAGTTTTATTTTTGCAGGGCAGATACCAAAACTGACTATAGCACAACACCTCACTCTATCAGAGGCAGCATTGCCAAGTAACTGCCCATGACTGCAGAAATAAACTGCATGTTAGGTTGAATGCACTATTTCAGTACAAAACTAAGATGAGATTTCTCATGTTATTTGGTCCCAGACTGTTTCATGGCAAAATGAAACCCAGTCAAAACTTATCCCATCTTTCCTGTAGTTTGAGTATATTTTAAAAGCCATTTTAAAACACTCCTTTGACTGCTATTTGGACATGCACAAGCACAAACTGCTCTCTAGAAAAACAGCTCCTTCCTATGCATTGGCCAAGTGCAACACATTCAACTGGATCACCTAGAGTCCACCCAGAAAGGTAAACTCTTGGACTTCAGTACAAGTCCAGAGTTGTGTTAGGCCTTTGCTAATCATAAAAGGATGCAAAATTTTAACGGCTTTGATGCAAAAATATAATTTGCACACAGCAGTAATGTTTTTGATAAATACAGCTTGAAAAGTTGTCATGAAGGCAAACAAACTCACATTGTTCCATTTACCTCTCAGATGCCTTCAGTGAAGGTCTAGCAAGACACCACAACAGATCGATTAGAAACAAATAACAACAGGGGTGTACAACAGCATATTTGCAATGGAACTATGAAAGTATTTCCCAAGTTGAAAAATGGCAACTCTTTCCATGACAATAGTGATTCTTACTCAAGAAGCCAGTGGAAGCATGTAAAGAAATGAACCTTAATACAATACTGAGGAATAAAATAGCCCAGTGAGAGAAACAATAATTATTAAAAAGATAAGCCTGAAGGCTTTGAAGAAAAGAGTTATGAGAACCTACCAAAGAACTATGAACTAAAATATCCAAGCTGACCTGATAAAACAACCAACCCTTTAAAAGAAAGAAAAGATGAGGCAAACCAGATGAAGCACATCAACAACTGCATTCTGAAACAAAACAAATAAATTTTAAAGAATAAACTACTTTTCTGAAAACAAAGATTGCGGCAAGCAGTCTACAAATAAAATGCCATTAATCATAGGATACAATAGGGATGTTCAGAAGATTCTTTACTCTTTATTAAAACTTATTGTATAGCTAATAAACAGAACAATAGGAAAATGATTTAATTAAAAAGTAAGAAAATATGCACTAACCACACAAGGGGAACAATGGTAATTTGAAAAGTCAAAAAGCAACAATGCTGCACGTAGTTACAGACGAATTCTAGATCCAATATCTAGTGTTTCCAGAACACTTCAGAAAATATAGACTTAATGATGTGCTGCTCTACTGCCATCCTGTGGGAAAGTACCTGAAACTTTCTGCAAACATAAGTGTTTTCCAATGATAACCTGCTTTCAAACAGACCTGGCATTCTTGTTCTGAAGACAGGAAAACATCATCAGAGATTTAGCTAAAACTCAGATGTTTCTCAAGAAACACTAAATCGACTGAAAACACAATAAATTTCTTCTTTGGGGGGTTCATTACCTCATTGTCTGGAAAGACAATTTGAGCCTGTGGCTTCTGAAATGTAGTTTTCTGGCAGTTAAACAAAGTAAGTTTACCTTATTCTTTTCCCCATTGTAAAAATCCATGTTGTAAAAAATCCATGTTGTAAAAATATAACAAATTATTATAAATAGATAATCTAGTATGTTGAACATACTGGTACATAATCTGAGACACGAGGGAGTGTGGGTGTGAACCTCCTATTAATTTTAGCCCATTTAAAATAAAAAATAAATTTACTTATTAAAAATTTAGGAATCTTACATTTCCTGTTAATACCAGGATTGTGCCAATTCACAGTTACAGCCTTGCTCCAAGTCTCTGCATTAATATGACAACCAAGGTTTGATTCCCTGAAAATGTTTCAAAGTCCTAAACTGAAAACATGTTCAAATAGGAAAAAAAAAAAAGTAGGTTTCTTTACATGTTTTGCTTTATTTTAATATAAGATTTTTTTGCTCTTGGCCTACAAGTAAAAAATATAGAATGCAAAAGTTCTCTTCTGAGACAGGACTGCTTCTGTTTCACTCTGAACTAAGGGCACTCATATTAGGTCTAGGAGATGAGTCAATGATCGAACTAACACAGAAATCTTTTCAGCTCAAAGAGTTCAGATCTCTAAGAAGAGGCCACAGAAGTGTAGACTGCCAAATAAGCATGTACAGACATTTATACTGACAATATCCACATACTTGGGGCACACCAACTTTCCAGCACACTTAGACCTTGTGACTTGCTTTCAAAGCACTGGAAATTTGGCATGAAAGATACCACAATCTCAGGATGCAGAACACCGTGCACAATTGGTCTCTAAGTTTATTTTTAAAATTGGTGATTGGCTTTAAAGTAATTGTTGACAATTCTTTTTCTTATCAATATCATACAATTATAATTCTTTTAGTTGCCTCATAAACTACTCAAGCTACCAAAAACTCAATTACATTTTTCTGTCAAGAGAAAATAACCCACTGAGCAGTTAAACAATTAACTTCTGCCAAAATATTATTGCATCTTTAGAGCCGAGTTGCAAAACCCCAAATCTTGTTTCTGTTTTGTACACTCAAGTGACACCTAGAGGTTGTCCCTGCATGTGACAGATTTTACCCTTTTGCTGAAAGTTAGGCTCTGACAAGCACCTTGTTCTACTTTTCATTACTCTGGAATTCCTGCCAGATTTTCAGAATACATCTGGTATCTACAAACTTCCTACCTGTACACTGCAATATGCCATGATTGTTCAGTCCCTTTACCTCCTACACACACCAAATGTAAGATAACGGGAAGCCTTCTTTATACAAACCTCCTGCAACTGAAAAATCAGGAGGACACAGTGAGCATATGCTTTTCAATCCACTGAAAACCTCCGTGCATCCACAATTGCTGTTCCACCTTTTTCAAATGTCTAGTTTTACTCCTTCCAGCAGAATAGGAATTGCACACTTGTCTACGCTTTTGGAGAGGACGTGTTCTGTTTGGAATACTCTTTTTTGTGGTCTGTTCTGAAGGCCATCGAAGTACAGACAAAACTCATCCCATTATTTTGGGGGCTGTACAGGTTCCCAGTCTGGATTTCTTAGATGCTGCTCCTGAATGCCATTGCCTTTGCAATAATGAGGGAAATCACACTGCCAGGAAATAGAACAAATCTGTGATCTGTGACACTGACAATGGAATACATATTGCAACATTTTTAAGTGTGATTAGCAACCTTAAGACCTGCTTGATTGATATCAGGAGATCATGTTATGCACTTTGCAAAGTACGTCGGAAGAACAGTAAGACACAGGACCTCATAAGAAGTAACACGGGGGGAAAACCTTCTTTAGATCAGCATGTCAAACCTTGGCTTACAGGAGCTTTCTAAATGGAATAGTCTTCCAGAACAGTGATTTTTAACTGTCTCAGGATGAAGGTACAAGATTTAACATAGACTTACTGATTTTATCACCAAATCTATTATTCTTGACTAAGAGCTACAGTGTTTTCATCTGCCTATACCCCCCAAAAATCCAAGTAAACAAGTCAGCTGAAGAGGTGAGATATATTGTCTGTCCTCTGATGTGGAAATGAGCCCAACCACTGCTTGCTTACAGAACTCAAACTGCACAAATGCCTTGTGTTTTTTATAGGTGTAAAGGCCACAAAAGTCTTAAAGAAATTTGCATCCTGGAAACCTGACACGAGTTTGTACTAGTAATAGGAAAACCTGTCAATGTCTAATATCAAGTTTACTTAGAAGTCTTTGTAGCCCACTACTGCTGCTCACAGGTCAAATCTTAGACAATATCACATCTGCTTTCTGTGCCAATGATTTAAAGTGACTGCTTTTGAATCACTATAACTGAGCCTCCCACTGCCACAGGCCACTCACTCTGCCAGGCTCTGCATTTATCCAAGCCCTGGGAGACTTCTGCGATCTTACATTTTAACAGATTTGAAAAAGTAGGATTTTTCTCCAGTATTCCTGACCGAAAAGTCATCTGGCAATAGCCATCAACAACATCTTTCAATAGCCTCACCATTTACCATCTAAGAATTACAACCCTACATACCCTAGAACTTTATATTGTGGACACCAATCTACATCTTAGCCCTTTGATCCAATGAAGATTCTTATTTAACCCCAATCCCAATCCTCACAGGAAGCATAATGTCAAGGCTGATAGCACTCTTCAGAATTTACCATAAATCACTTTTCATTTCAACCTGCCTCACTTACCACAAGACTCTTTGTCTGCCATACCCAGCAATACATTCTACTGTTCCTGCTGCCCCAACCATTAGAAGAACTTTAATCATAACCTAAAAGCTTCACTACAGTGACCTCCAGCATCCATTTAATTAGCTGTGGGTCTGCCTGAGTGTTGTGGTTTAACCCCAGCTAGCAACCAAGAACCATGCAGCTGCTCACACACTCCCCCACCAATGGGATGGGGGAAAGAATCAGAAGGGTAAAAGCTAGAAAAACTCATGTGTTGAAATAAAGGCAGTTTAATAGAGAAAGCAAAATCTGCACATACAAGCAAAGCAAAACAAGGAATTAATTCACTGCTTCCCATGGGCAGACAGAGGCTCAGCCATCTCCAGGAGAGCAGGGCCCATCACGTGTAATGGTTCCTTGGGAAGACAAACACCATCACTCCAGATATTTCCCCTTCCTCCTTCTTCCTCCCACTTTATATACTGAGTATGATGTCATATGGCATGGAATATCCCTTTGGTCAGTTTGGGTCACCTGTCCCAGCTGTGTCTCCTACCAGCCTCCCAGGCACCCCCAACTTCCTTGCCAGTGTGGCAGTATGAAAAGCAGTAAAGACCTTGGCTCTGTGTAAGCTCCGCTCAGCAATAACAAAAACATCTCTACATTAGCAACCCTGTGTTCTGCACAAATCCTAAACATAGCCCCATACTAGGCACTGCAAAGAAAATTAACTCCACTTCAGCCCAAACCAGCACACTGAGAAAGCGTTCTTCCTAAGTGACCAGCATACAGGATCCAGCAACACCACTAGCTGCACAGGCCCTTTCATCTCAACTACACACTAATCTCAACATCAACATATCCAAGTGACTCTCAGCTTCCAAAAATCCTACCTCAAATTTCCCTTGCTTCAGCTGTTTTATGTTATCTGCACCCACCTCAGAGGATAGAGGTCCTTACTTTCCAAGAGCCTTAATCTAACTCTATGCTCTCCTCTTACCCATAAGCAAGTGATTCTATCGTGTGGTAGATATATTACTACACACCCTCAAACCCTGTCACTACAGACCTCTCCCTAAAAGTTTGGCCATGGAAGGGTCCAGGAGTATAATTTATTTTTTTCCCTTCCTAATATGACAATGACTCTCTTAGAGGACTAAACATGCTGAGCTAAAAAAAAAGTCCCCTACAGGGAGAATCTCAAACAACCAGAATGAAGAGTTCACTGAGACAGCATTGCAGTCTGTGCTGCAATATCTGTGTATAAGCACAATAAATAGGCTTGTTTTTCCTGAGGAGGGCAGTGCTTATGCAGCATTACACCAGGTAACTGCAAAGCTGTGCAAGGGAGCTCTCAGGTTACTGCACAAGTTGGTGTATTGAAAACTTCTGAGATTTTGTCCTCACCAGTCACTGGTAACAGGTTCTCAAGAAAATGTCTAGTTTTTGCTCCAATTTGTCAGATCATGGCTTGTAAGTTAGGTATTAGGTGTCTGTTTCTTGACTGCACTGGAGTTGATAGGATTTGTATTGACATTTACAAAGCTTTTCTGCTGCATCCTAAACAATTTGTGAATATAGCATAAGGCTAATCAAACAGAGACAACATATCACAACAACCAGTATTCTCTTGGGGAACCATTTTGCCATCTTATCCACATTCAAAGTTGGAGCTAGAACTTGGATTAGAATTTTTCTAAGCGCTGCTAGGCTACAGCCATAGAGTAGGATGTTTACTTTATGACTAGCACTGAGACCATTTTAAGTGTCTTGGCTACTGTAAACACTGGCACCAGAACTGTCATCTAACTGTGCATCAAGTATAAACATAACGAATAATGTCACAACCTCACAATTTAGCTAAGAAGGAACATCTAGATTTCTGGTCCTATCTCCTGTTCAATGCAAGGCCAACTTTAAAGTGAGATCAGGCTGTTCAAGGCCATTATTTAATGGAGTTTGAGGTACTACCAAGGCTGGAGATATACAAGGATAGAAATATACCAAGGATTAAAAGAAGCAAAAGAAATGCAGAGGAGTTGTCTCTTTTTGTGTTATGCCAAGGCAATCCAGAACACCTGCCTTTGACAAAAGATACACCCCAGCCCATCAGCTGAGTGCATGGAAGCATTTGAGAAAGCAGATGACAGGTAAGTACCAGAAAGATAACAGCATGTGTCACCAGCAACTCTTCAAAAGCAAGGAAGCAACGTTTCAGTATGTTTATTCCTTTGGCAGCCTGTGTAACTCTTTGACAGAATCTGAGGGACAATATACTTGGGAACTAAGTCACAACCACAGAATCCGAAGGCTAATTTTACACAACTTCGCTTCTGAAAAGATATAACCATGTTCATGAAAAACCTGAATTAACTTCTCAAACCTTGTAATGCTCGAAGGAAGTTTTGACATTTACAGTTTTAATCAACTTTTACACAGAAGGAACGAACATACAGTTTTCCCATGACAGTAATGACGCGTGGAAATTCCTAGCAAAAATAACCCCAAACAACCAAAAACCCCAACATTCCTTAAATTAACTACTGAATCAGACAAGAAATAGAAGTTTCTCTGGTTTCTGTGTAGCTTGAGGACATCCATTTGTGCTGCCACTTGCAGAAAGCTGCTGTCCATTCCAAACACTTGACTGATACCTTTCTGCCTTCCCAGAGACTTTATTCTCCTGCTAGTTTGAACTAGTCTGTTCTGGAGAGATATTCTGTTCTTTGGACAATCTTAAAGTTGTTTTTTTTTTTTTGATGGACGACGAAAGTATCCCTTAAAATCCTCCCATTTCTAATGATTGTTACAGTCTTTTTTTTTCCTGAATTCCAATCTCACGTTTCCAGAGAGCTTTTCGTAACCATCTCATCACGCCTGAGAGGAAAACAACACTAGGAACAGAGCAGGAACGCGGAAGGAGGCACAGCTGAGTTTGCCAAACACGCCGCCCTGCTCTAACCACCACCTCCCTGCGG
>NW_008666301.1:3976-16063 GCF_000695815.1 Acanthisitta chloris | reverse complement strand
GGCTGTCCGGGCACCGCGGGGTCGTGCCGGTCACGCCGAGCCTGCCGCCTCTCCCCGGGCACAGCTCCAGCTGCCGCTGCCGCAGCTGTTGCAGTACCGCAGCTGTTTGTCACAGGGGTGCGTATTTTAACCTAAGTAGTTGGGACAGGACTGGTACATGCTCTCCCTTTGGATTTAAACTCCTCGTGGGAAGGTTTGTGGGATCCGGGGAAGCTGTGCCTGACAGGTGAGGTTTTGCATCTGACAGGTAAGGTTTCGCTTTGAGAGGCTTGGCTTTGCTTTTAACTCTAGTGCTGCTGTTCATCCCGCAGAGATGTTATGTTTAAATAAACTTGATTTCCTTCCTCATCAAAGTATTGATCACACAACTTCCATCTGCATGAGCATCAACCTCTGAACTTGACAGTGACACAAGAAGTGGTTGCACATTTTTTTTCACATGGTAAAAAAAAAAGAATGCCCGAACCCCTTTTACACATTATTTTCTGCCCATTAGCACTTGGGTCTATTCATGTTGTATGACTCTGTATCACCTGCCCCCAGCCTGGCCTGGCCTGGCTGTCCAACAGGGAACTGAGACCATCCCGTGGTGCTCCTGGACCCTTTCTCTGTATATGAAGGTAGTCTGATACCTGCTGTCTCTCCCCTTGCTCTGTGACAGGGTCTATTGATTGCTGGAAGGAGATACATCTCACTTGTTGTCATCATAAAATTATGATTTGGCTTGGAAAGCACCTCATTTAACTGTTTGCATGCAGAACTGTGCTATGCTTTCAGCTCACTGAAGTCCTTACCCCAAAGGGCAGCTGGTCATCAGCCAGTGTTGGCAGGCCACTACGCCAGCCTGAACAGTCTCATTTAATGCCCATCCATCATGTGTTACTCCAAAAAGAAGAAGCAATTCCTGGCCAGGTCACCTGGCTCCCACTGGGCACCTTGCCTCATGGCAATTAGGTTCTCAAAGTCTCTCAGTAAAAGGTGACCGTGGGGCATGAAACCCTGGTGTAAACCTCAGTATAAGCCATCTGTGTTGCACATAAGCCTCACCATGGAGGGTACAGCTTTGTCTACAGGGTCTTCAGGACCTGGAGGTGTGTTCAGAGCTTGTGGTCAGACCTGTTGATGCCTGTCCCCCAAAACTAATCAGTGAGAGCAATGCCCTGGAAGGTGAGTTGATTGTGTTTGTTGCTGAGCCTGAGATGTGTGATTTCAGGAGAACATCTGAGGGGGTTCCCCCACGTGTCATGCAGGGTGTGAAGCCCTGGGGTGGTACCACACCTGTAGTGAAGCACCCAGGAGCATGTGATACTTGTTGCTTACCAAAGCACTGGTCTGAAAGCAGGACTATACCCATGCTCTACTGTTTCCTAGGGTGGATTTGTTTGGTATCTCAGCAGCTACATCTGTTCCCATCTGCATAAGTAAGTTCATGAGCAGTGAAGTACAGACAAGCCCTTGATTCTCTTAGCCACCCTGCTGATTACCTGACCAGCGAATCGTGGCTTGTCTCTGGGATCCAGTAATTTTAAAACTGCAGTAAGAAGCATTTGAGATTCTGAATTTCGGAATAAATTCTTTCAAACTTGCTTGTGGTTCCTGCTCCAAATCATGCAAAGGATTGAAACCTGGTGAGACAGGACAAGAAACTTTTGTCTAAGAAGCAAAGACTAGGCTTTAACTTACTCTGGAGTGCTGGCTGTGAATCTCAGAGAAGCACCAGGACTCTGAGCCCTTCAGAGACAGCGATTATATCACACTTTATTTCTGACTAGTTCTTCCTCATGAAAAGGGGACAGGCCACTCAGGAAGGGTAAGGAAACTGGGCAATGCCTCGGCCTAGCTTTAATGATCTCCATCCTGCTCCCAGCATGCTTGCCTCTGGCAACCCAACCAGATGTGCAGGACTTTTTGGGACATGCTGGGAGCATGGTGAGGCTATAGAGATCTTTTCTGCTCTTGAGGTTATGGGGATGAGGCAGCAGCAGCAGGACACTAGCTCCTGAGGCGTGCAAGGGCAAAGAGCCATCTGACAAGGGGGAAAAAGGTGAAGGGATGGTTTGTTAGGGTGTTCCTGTGTCTCACCACCTTCACAGTGAAGAATTTCATCCCAATAGCCAATCCAAACATACTCACTTTCAGTTTAAGACCATTCCTCCTTGTGGTGTCACTATAGACCCTAATAAAAACTCCCTTTCCATCTTTTCTGTAAGACCTCTTAGGTACTGAAAGGGTGCAGTAGGGTCTCCCTGGAGCCTTCTCTTCTCCAGGCTGAACAGCCCCAAATCTCTCAGCCTGTCTTCATAGCCCTCTGATCATCTTTGAGGCCCAAACCTTTATGCAACAAACCCCCCCCTAAACACCCTATTCTGGAGTCTTGTTAAATTGATGCAAAGTGTAGCTATTGGTAGCTTTGCTGCAAGACCAGTGGCACCATTCCGTGCTGTGGGTGGCTGTCAGGGTGTGACCTTTCTGTGTAGGTGCCATTTCTTACAAGCAGCATAGTTTAACAAAGGAAATTTTTAAAGCCCACGTTATTTCCAAGGGAGTGTTGCTAAAGTGACTCGGCAGACGCTCATCCTCAGTATTTGTGAGGGAGAAAAGAATTTTAAGGCAGCAGCAATAAATCCTTATTTTAACTCCTTGATTTTGAAAAACATGAAGTTTGGGGGGAAGTGTGTCTCTATATAGATGCTTACTTTGGGAAGCAGCTGGCCAAGCCCTTAAGTGGAAGGCCAGAAGAGCCGTAGGAAATTCCTTATTCCATGACTGAATATGAGCCCAATTCAGGTTTTTTTGTGCAAAGTTCATAGGCTCCTTCCTGTGCCCAAACATGTGCTGGTGCTGTACCACATCTCAACCACAGACACTTCAAGACAACATTTAAACTGGGGGGCAGTGATGGGGACTAAGGGAAAATTCTGAGTATGAGAAGCAGCATGCAGGAATTTCTATCAGCTGGGAAAGGAGACTGCAGGCTGCAGCTCCAGAGCTTCCCTCTGGGTTCTGCAGTACTGTTATTCTTACTTAGAGGGAAATTTTAAGATTGGCAGGGATGGCAAGGATTAGTATAAACATGAATATCATTATAGACACTGAGAAAAACCTATTGAGAATATATGTTAATAGTTTACCTGCTTTTTTTAGATGCAACTTCTGGATTTCCAGATCCATCTCGTTATTTAATCTGAAAAGGAAATAATTCTGCCATACTTGTGAATAGTTCCCAAGTTTTGTTTTGCAACGTGACACCTGATGCAGCCTTTGACTCTGAACTTCGCATGATCTCACTCTTTTCTGAAAGCCAAATAAACCCCCCCACAAAGCAACAAGCCCAGTGGCTTGAGGTTTGCATTGCGTCGGTACTTCCCTTGCTGTTTCACAGGCTGGCTCCAGCCTTTCCATTTAGCTGCTGTATCTTCCTGAGAGCAGCACTCTTCAGTCAGCATTGGGGATAGCAGCCCCAGCAAATGCTGGAGGTCGTTTCCAGGCTCATTCAGCTGCATAGGGCAGCTCTGTTAGGGCAACTACATTTACTTCATACAGGATGAGTCCTCTGCTCATGAAAATGCAGCAGCTTCATACTTTGCTCCTTAGCTGACACATGAGCTTGACAAATACATCACCACTAAGGACTGATGTAGCTGAGGCTTCTAAATATTGCACTTTAGGGCAAAAATGGAGCTTTTGACTATGTAATTGTCATGGACATGTTCCTGTTTACACTGTCAGGGTTGCTTTCACCCCTGACTTTTCACTAGGGACTAAAGGGAGCAGAGGGCACAGAGCTGTGGTCACCCCCAGTCCCCCTCCCCTGGAAAGGCTGGCTGAACTCCGGCTCCAGCCCATTCCAAAAGGCCAAGGAGTGAGGCCTGCTCTGCACAAACATCTAGTGTTGCTGATGATATCAAAAGTCTTAAGAGAAGAGCCTCGTTAAACTATAAACCTAAACTTTGTCCTCTGCAGTACAGGTCAAAGTACCTAGCAAATATCTGAGGTATGTGCCAAAAGCGCTACTAAACACCTCCTACGACCAGCCACTTGATTTCCAAATGTCCCCTTGCCTTTTCATGTTGTTTTTTTTATTGTGCTTTAAACTTTCTTGTATTTGTATAGTGACAGCATGAAAGCCAGGGTAGCTCACCAGACCAAATTCTCGTCATAACGCTGCTGTCTTCAGTGATAGCAGAGATTAAAAGAACAAAATACACCAAGACATCTTACTGAAGTGTCTATAAAACCAGACTGTATCAAACACTTTTATGAAAAAACCCAAACCAAACCCACTGACCACTAATTATCTTCTCTATAAATGGGTAAATGTGGAAGCTATCTGCAATTAAAGTGCTATAAATTAACTTTGGAAAATGAAGTACACAGCAGAAAGTTTATTTTTGTTTTTCAATACATGTTTCCTCTACAAAAATAAATCTGAACAATATTTTAAATTAATAAACTCTGATAAAAATAATCAGAATTTCATGAATTATTATGCTACTGACAAAAACAATTGAGTATATTTATTAAGAAGTAAGGTAACAAATAGTAATTGTTGCTGGAAAGTATCTGAAACAGAAAAACTCCCTCCCTATTCATTAGGCCTCAGTAGTCTTCCCCATCCTGAGTTTTTCATGGAGTAGTATCCAGGAGGCAGATTCCTCTGTTCTCCAGCTGACGGATTCATTTGAGACTTGGTGCCAGCAGCAGACGTGGCCCTTGGTGAGACCAGAACTGCCCCACTGCCACGGAGGCAGGAGGGAAAGCTTTTAAGTAGTGAAAGGGCAAAGACTCACTTTCTATTACACCTTTTATGATAATTATTAAAAGCCTCAATGGAATCTGTATCCTACAGTGAATTCTGGGTAATAATCAACAGTAGTATTTTAGAGCCCTCTCTTTCCCCCTTGCTGTCTGTGCTGCACTGCACTTGTAGCCAAGGTTACCTCTTGTCATGGTTTAACCTCAGCCAGAAACTCAGCCTCACACAGCTGCTTTGATCACTCCCCTGCAGTGAGAGAGAAAAGTGAGAAAACTTGTGGGTTGAGGTAAAGACAGCTTAATAGGTAAAGCAAAAGCTATGCATGCAAGCAAAGCAAAACAAGGAATTCATTCACCACTTCCCATGGGCAGGCAGGTGTTGAGCCATCCCCAGGAGAACTGGGCTTCCATCTTGGGAAGACAAACATCATCGCCCCAAACGTCTCTCCCTCTTTCTCCTTCTTCCCCCAGCACTGTATACTGAGCACTATAGGGAATGGTATATCCCTTGGGGTCAGCTGTCCTGGCTGTGTTCCCTCCCAACTCCATGTGCACCCCCAGCCTCCTCACAGTGTGAGGAGCAGAAGAGGACTTGTCCCTGTGCAATAATGCCCAGCAATAATGAAACATCCCTGTGCTATCAACAGTTGCCAGCACAAATCCAACCATAGCCCCACACTAGCCACTCCCCAGCCAAAACCAGCACACCTGAGAACTGGCTGCCAGAGAGGAAGAGCCACATCTGGCACAACCGCCACACTTTGGCATAAGGAAATTCCAAAATGCAGTAGCCATTCCTGTGCTGCAGTTATGGCAAGAAGCTTACAGTGCTCTGCTGTGTTGTCAGTGACTACTTTTGGCTTTGGCCAAACAAATAATTTGGAGTTAAGACAATGTGAGAAGTGCAGACTTCTAAAACACAAGGATAACAGAGTATAACCTCTAATTGCTAAAAAACAATCTCCTGGAACAGTCTCATCATTACCATCTCATTATCCAGTAATGAATAGCTGTTCAGATACTTCAGGCGTTATCTAGAGCTAAAAACCATTTTCTGTTTAATCTTACTATGGGCTCCACTGATACAATTGATACAAAAATCTTCTCATTTTAATTACAAATAATATATATCTGCAGAACAGTTTCAGTTGATTGTCATAAAGGTCTTTGTAAAAGACAAAAGCACACGGATGCCTACAAGTTTGCAGAGTATGAATTTGTGCTTTCTGCTGACTGATCTCAGTGCCTTTCAAATAAATCTTTAAGCTCTATAGCTTCTGGTTCCTTCTATATTGATTTTAACACAAAGACAATAAAGCTGCTTTGTTACAAAACCACATACAAGGAAAACGATAAAAAAAAAAGAAAAAAATCTCTGTTTGAATATAGCTTTATTACAAAACATACATTTTCTCTATTAGCCAAGTTAAATAATGATAAAAGCAGTTAAGAGGTTTTGTTCTTTTAGGCCTTACAATTCTGATCTGGTTCAGCTGTGTGTTACGGTACAAGTCCCTTGGCAGACTGGGCTTTAGAGAGCAGCTCCTCACATCCAGGGCTCCCATCCTTCCCAGACTCTGCCAAGAATATTGGGGTCTGTTGCTTGATCGATGAGGCATCTCACTTGGGTCTCCTCTGAAAGTCCATCCTCTGGCTCTTTGGCCCTGATATCATGATTAGCATTACCACGAGCCACAGCTGCAAAATCCTTATACGAAGACGACTTCTCGTGGCCCAGGCGTAGTTCATCGCTGAAATGGAGAACACAAAAATAAGCTCTTACTAAAAGAAACAAGCAAAAAATCTGAGAAGGATTTTTAAGTACAAAACAGCACTTGAAAAATACCACTGCCTGAATCGAGATTAAGACGTGGAGACTGTTCAAGAGCTGTAAAAGGCTGGGCCAGTGAAAACTGGCGATTTCAGGGTGTCCTTTACCCGTGGAGATTTACCACGTATATGCCAATCTTGTCAAAGGTCTCCAACGGCAAGAAGGATGCAGCAGTTCACGTCCAAGCTGTTGATCTCTTTACCTGCCCTGCTGATTTGGGCCTGTAAGAAGTATTTTGCTGCCTTTTTCAGTTCAGCCTTGACCACAAAAAGGACTCCTCCCAAGTCCTGCACTTTTCAATATTTGTATGGTTTTAAAACAGGCTCACTTTCTTTGCTTTTTTGTCTTTCCCTTGATTAATCCAAAATGTCTTTTTAAGAGAGGATGGAAGGGATTAATTGTACTTTTAACTGAACTTAAAGACATTCTGGCTTGAGCCAGACTCGACTAGACATAAGAATGCCATCAGATTTGAATTTGTTGTTTTCAGGAAGCAGCTTACCTCCATGCCTCCCTACAGCTGGTTCAGGTTCCATTTCAAGCAGAAGCATATATTGATTTAAATATTACCCCTAGCCTAAAAGCTGTGGAGATGAACACAAAGAGCAGTGGAGTGACGAGTGTGAGGTTAAGCAGGCTGACAGGGTGGGGAGGTCTACGTTGCCAGGAGCAGTAAAACTGCTCAGGAGGCCTGAGCTGGAGCAAGAAAACTCACATGGGAAGGTATCTGGTATTTTGACTGGCAGGGTGATTCAGAGAGCTTGTACGTGGACCAAAACAATTCTGACAGAAGGTTTGTTGAAATTTTGCCCTGTCTCCCTCTTCTCTTTTCCTAGCCATCGTTCTATCCAAAGGGTGCAAAATCTGACAGAGGATCCTGCCAAAGCTCTTAGTAGAGCAGTTTAAAGCAAAGAGAGCATCTTACCAAGTGATTACTGCTGGATTGGCACCCGTAAGCTTTCTTCTGACATAGCTGACTTTTTGCAAAGGGTACCAGTTTACTTCGGATGTGTTTATATCCTTAATCCATGTGCCTCCGTCTTTCAGCTGTCTTTGTTCAAAATGCTAAAGAGAAAACAAATTTACCCTATTTATCATAAATCATACACTTAAAAAGACTTTTAAGCTGCCAGGTCACAGCGAGTTAAGTCAGTGACTCTTCACTGCAGATGCAATGGAGGGTAAAGTAGTGGATGATGTCTAGCTTGCCTATGACTTGACTTTAATTTACAACTCAAGTTACTGAAGCACAACTAGTTTCAGATTTTTTCTCTGCTATTGTTACTTTGATATATACAGTGCTGTTAATGTAAATTTAAAGAGACTCAGTGCAGAAAGTTTAAAATAATTATGCTGCTGCCATAAGTAACATAATGTGAATCCAAGATTTTAGGATTTTTAGGATTATCATGCAGATAAAGAACAGTACACTGATAACACAGACACATGCTACTATTCCTTGTCCATCAATATAGAATTCTGCAATGTTAAAACCTTTCAGGCCGATTTCTCCGGGAACTTAATAAAACAAAGAAAGATAAGAGGAACAGTGAGAACTCGCATCAAGAGATACTTCTTTTTGATCAGCTTTATTCTTATCACAGCCTGAGGATTTTCACATGAAGAAAAAGGAAAGAGGAAAACCCCCACCTTCCAGTCCAAAGAAGGCTCTTTTACAAATACATCCATTGTGCTGATGAGGAGATCTGGATCTGAACGATATGCCCTTAGGGCATGCACCATCACACTGTAAATGAGTCCCCACTCTCTGACTGGCATCATCAGATTAACGAACTGGCGAGTCAGGCGAAAAGGCATCAGTTCTGGCACCCTCAAAAACTAGGCAAGGGGAAAGACAGTCAAAAGAAAACAAGAAATAAGAAGCCTTGGAACAGAAGAATTAGAAAGGAGTATTTTGTTCTTTTTAAGCTTTGAAACCTGCAACACCATAAAACTGGACCAAGTTGTGACATCAAAGCTCTAGTCATGAATATTTAGTGATAGTGGTTGAAAGCTTGGCTGAACTACATAAAACAGCACCACATGGACTCCGTGACACTCCATAGCTCCCCACTTGCCTGAGAATACCTGGACACAGAGGTTTGATTCTATTAACTAGAAATAACTTGCAAAGATTATTTTGCACCAGAACAATGGCAGCTGAAAAACATAGAATTCAGTACTGAGAATGCACATAATAAACGCAAAAGCTGCAACAAATTAGTTCAGAAACAAATACCTGTGTGGCTGTGCCAAACGCGTATCCGAAGTCTATTCCCACCATGCCACCTGTCTCCTTGTTAATCATGAAGTTGGACAGATGTCTGTCTCCAATACCGAGTATCCAGTGGCTGATGCACATTAGAGCGTGCGATCTGGCAAAATGGGACCGCAGTGCCAGGAAGGCTTCGGGAGACGTGCTCATTCTCACAAAGGCTCTCCTTAACGAAAGAGAACTCCCTGGTTCAACACAGATACAAACACTGACATCCACTGCCCAATGTGCAGCCATTAACAGCACACTCACCGCAGCAGGTCTGCTGGAACACTGCTCTCCCTTCTTCTGAAGGACATGACTGCTTCTGTACGGCTGGCATTTCTGGAAATCAACGAAGGAGTAACGTCAGCTACTGAAACCACAGCCCACCAGACACTGAACGCTAAGATGTGGCCATGACCACACTAGTGCATGTTGCTTACCCCAGTAAGCAGTACATACAGCAAGCCACACAGAGCTGGCCCAAAAACTTTTACCTGCTATTAGCAGTACCTCCACCCTCTCATTTTCTCCCAGCAGTTATTTTTTAAGACCGACATTTCTTAATACAAAAGAGTATGTAGTTTTGTCTATTCCCCCCCAAATTAAGTAGCTGGGTCAAGTTTTAAAACAGCTATACAATCGTGCGCTTTCTGGCTGGATAGTCTCTTCCAAGCAGAGACACCAAGGCACAGATTAAATCTCTCAGAGGTATGCTGAGGCTATACTGACACTAGAAAGTAGTGCAGCACAAGGGAAAGCAAGAGAACTAAGGAGCTGGTGCTGGGGACATCCATGCCATATGGATTTGGGGAAGGAGCTTTGGCCTAGCCCATGTCTAGCTCTGGGAATGGAATGCTTGTGAGCAGCTGGAATGTACCAGGTGCTCTCCTTTCGGTCTAGTTCCCTCTGAAAGCAGCAGAGTTGTGTGTTAGAGGACTGCTCCCTGGTGCAAGCAGACAGAAGACGAGTTGGGTTGACTGAGAATTTACTTCAAAAGCACATTCTGGATCTGAATACAAGTATTAATGTAGAGGCACTAAGTTATATGAGTCAACTTTTTCCTTTAAAAAACAAGACACTTGCTTAAGCAAGTTGTCAGAAATGCTCTGCAGGACTCTTCCCTTTGTGCCCCCACAGTGCTAGATCTAGGCAGCTATGGAAATTCCTCTGAGAGAGGAATTTCTCCCTCAAGTTGGGACCCAAACCATCAAGCATTCTTAAGTTCTTAGTGAATCATGGTGATTTTTTTCTGTCCAACTTCAGCAGATACTCAGGCTCTGAGGCAGCCTACCTGACTGCCTAACTAGGAACAAGACACCTAGAAAATAAAGTTCAAGAGCAGCATCTGCTTCTAGATACCTTCTTAAGGAAGCAAGCAAGGTTCTGGAAGCACTCCTTTGCTCTGGTGGGATTTTTGGCAGAACTAAACTCCTCCTGCAGAGCATCTCCAGTAAGACAAAATAGTAAATGAGCAAAATCAGATCTAGGCATCATATTATAATGCAGATCATATTTTTTAATGGGAATTTCTACAACTCCTCTGCATGTGCACACTCTAGCCTCTGTATTTTACATGCAGATCTCTTTTAAAACCTACCTGTACATAACACGGTATCGGGAGATGCCTTCTCTTTCCCCACTCATCTTGAACAGCCACTCAGAATAGGTAGCACGAGGTCCATTTTGGCTAGGGACAAGAAAAGAAAAAAGGCACTGATGATTTCCCTGTATCATCTTACCACTCTTTATTCAAATATCCTCAGGCTCTGTGCTGCTCTCACCCACGAGATTTTTATGCAAAGGAAGAGTCAGGAAGCCACAGCCTATATTAATTTTAGCCTTGCTATGGAAATGAAATTTATGCCGTCAGTGCATACGCTGATCCGCCCATCTCCTTCCCCCCAGGTCTGAACACACTTCAGTCATATCTAACAGAAGATTAGACATCTCACAGGTGTTAATTTGTGAATAGGTACCGTGAAAATTAAACGCTGCCTTAAGAAAGACCCAAGAATAATTTCTCCAAGAAGGGAAAGATATTTTTAGCAGTCTCATAGCCATTTGAGAGGTATTTATGTAGCCCACCACAGCATATGCTGCTGTTCATCCATCCAAACAGGTAGGGAATGCAGGCAGGGAGTTCACTATCTCCTCACAGTGTGCACAAGAGGAGAGGAATGGGGGCTTGACCTTAGGGTGTGAATCCAGTATTCATTAGCTGCACTGCTTATAGAATATTTTGATTTTTTTCTCCCATCTTAACTAAATAAATCACAGTGAGTCGTCCTCCACCTTCCCAGTCAGTGAATTGAGATCAAGGTAGTAACACCACAAAAGTGAAGCTGACAGCAGCAATGCACAAACTGTAGCAGTTCCTAAACTGCTCACAAATCAATTAGAAATAAATACTGTTTGGAGTCCAAGCTCCACGCTGGAGGCTCCTCCAACCTGCCCTATAACTGTTAACCAATAAAAATAAATGGTGACAACAACACCTTGACAAACCCAAGCAGAGATTATGAAACTAAGAACAACACTAGTAAATTAAACTACATTTCTAAATTCCAGGACAGGAACAGGCTGAAATGTTATAATTCAATCAATCTTACAAATATTCAACCTCCAATTACAATCAAGAGAAAGCAAACCCAGCATTTGTATGAAGTCAGGGAGAGTGCTCTTGTACAGTTGTGTTTTGTGCATCTGCTGCCAAATTCCACCCCCCATCACTGACTCACTGCTGAACTCAGGTTCTGAGTAGCTGTCTCTGCTCCCTCTCACCCACCCCACTGACCTAAGTCCACTTCCTGCCTGATCAAATCAAGAGATCAAAATCCCGTGCTTGTAAAATCAATCTGCTGATAAGGAAATGGTGATGATAATGACGTCACACATGATTATAATTATAAGCCTCTTGTTTAAACAAGCTGGGTGGAGGATATTCCAGGTACAATGGCACTCATTAAACAAACACTTGCCAATTACTAATTTGGGTCAGGAAGTACAAACTGCCTCACTGATCAAGAGATCAAAATCCCGTGCTTGTAAAATCAATCTGCTGATAAGGAAATGGTGATGATAATGACGTCACACATGATTATAATTATAAGCCTCTTGTTTAAACAAGCTGGGTGGAGGATATTCCAGGTACAATGGCACTCATTAAACAAACACTTGCCAATTACTAATTTGGGTCAGGAAGTACAAACTGCCTCACTGCTTAGAGGTGCTTTCATTCTGT
>NW_008666301.1:0-3935 GCF_000695815.1 Acanthisitta chloris | reverse complement strand
GCCCAGAAAAAATACCCCAAAATGCTGCCACAAGACTGTCAGTTATCCAAAAACCCATTAGTAGTGGTGTCTATTAGAACAGACAGCTAAACCAAGCATCACCTGTTATAGTTCTTATCTTCCTCTTCAGACATGCTATTTTTAAGGAATTCTTTTAAGGTACAGGTATTTTCCAGCCACTTGATGAGGCCCAGTCTGGAACAAAGTAAGTGAGAGATGTGAACAAGTAGCTCAGAGCTGAACTTTAGAGGAACACTGCAAATAGGAAGCAACATGTTGTAGTGCCTGCTAAAAGCAGGTTAAAAGCTACCAGTTTAAATAGACTCTGACAGTGTCCAGACAAAGCAACTTCAGTGTTGTTTAAAAGGAAAAGAATAATTAAGCCAAAACACAAAACACTCTGAACCTGAATCCTGCACACAAAAATCTCACTTTCCAACATGCCAACAGTAACATGTGTTAACATAAGGATTTGTGTCTCTCCAAGATTAACACCTACCTTGTTGTCATGGGGATGACCTGATAAGTTTTTAACTGCATATTTTTTTGGCTACATGTAGCATCTTGGGAAAGGATAATGTTCATTACATCAAACAGCTGCTCAATACGTTGGTCTTGTCGCAGGTCTTCACCACCTTTGACAAGAAAAGGATAGTCCTGCTCATCGCTGCCTCGGATTGTTATGCGTTTTGGCCTCCTCAAGGATTGCATTACACTTATCTTGGAAAAAGACAGGAAAAAGCAAAGTATTTGTGATAGAAGACTTGGCTTTACAGGAGCATCACTGAAATTAAGCATATCTATCATTCCTCGACGACACAATCAAGTTGCTAGATTACCACTAGGAAACCAGATGCCACTTGCAGAGCTTCCTTTATGTGCTATAAAATGTGTATACAAGCAATTACCTTGCTGTTGTCAAATTCTTCAGATGGAACATTGACACAGATTTATACCACACAGGATTTTGACTTGATATTAAAAACATACCCGTTCATCAAATCCAGAGATTTTTGCATGGTACTCTGGCAGTGGTTTCCCTTTTCCATCGTACTGACCTGAAGTGGTAGTGGAAAAAGACTCATATGAGAAAGAAATTGCAGAGACTGATTTTATTTTAAAGTGTTGTTTAAGAACAGAACACTTAAGTATTTTGTCAAATTGGCAGAATGGTAACTATGAAGAAAATGTTTTAAAATGCACAAAAAATCCAACATACACACAGTGTGATTTTATCTGTGAACTAATAAGAGTCTTTTCTTGTTAAGCTGTTAGTATTGTAGCTCTTCATTGTTTCAGAGAACACAACCTTTTCTGAATTAGACTTAAACATCTTAGATTTATACACCAGATTTCCTGAAGTCAAGCCTTTAGAAAAATCCCAAGTTCTTAGGTAAGAGATATGATTTTAAATTTAAAAAATCAGGTCTATAGCATAAGAACAGATTTAAGAGACAATGAATGAACAGAAGTTATTTCAGATATGGCCAGAGAGAAGGGCCATATAGCCAGCACAAGTAGAGCTCC
The DNA here is from genome assembly GCF_000695815.1 of Acanthisitta chloris. NCBI lineage: Eukaryota > Metazoa > Chordata > Aves > Passeriformes > Acanthisittidae > Acanthisitta > Acanthisitta chloris. The sequence goes on along the minus strand of NW_008666301.1, from coordinate 2,408 downwards.
AGAGTAGCAACTTTCTTGTAAGGGTCAGTTCACCATCGACACTGAAGGGGAGCTTACCAGGAACCTCTAGTTCGTTTCTCAAGAACTCAGCTTTGAATTCACTCATCCATGGTGAACATTCTTTCAGGTTTCCAGGTTCTTTATGATTTTTTCTCATTTCTGAGAGGAGAGAATTCGCAATTGCATCGAAGTCACTAGCCTTCATATCCAACAGTTCTGAGCCGCCTCTTCCAAAGTGATGGTCGAATTCCTTCCCAAAAGCCTAAGTATCATAGAATCATAGAATCACAGAATCACAGAATTTTAGGGGTTGGAATGGACCTGACAGATCATCTAGTCCCAACCCTCCTGCCATGGGCAGGGACACCTGCCCACTAGAGCAGGGCACTCAAGGCCTCATCCAGCCTGTCTTTGAACACTGTCAGGGTTGGGGCATCCACTGCCTCCCTTGGCAACCTGTGCCAGTGTCTCACCAAACATTTATAGAAAGTAATCCTGTTTACACAGTGCACCAAAATGGTACCTTCCTATCTACACACACAGCTTCATTTGGGCTCCTAGAATAGTCCTTCCATTCCAGTTCTTTTTCCCTCCATTATGTCTAGTCTGACAGAACCTTTTCACTGCTTGTTTGGTAGACCCACCAGATATCATTTACCAGCTCAGTAATATAATGTCAAAACCAGAAGCCTATCCTTCTTTACCTCTGCAGCTGGATTCTGGGTGACTGGATCAATAATACTGCTCATTAAACTTAATACACGTACCTCAACTGCTTACAAAAAATCAGGATCAAATAGTGAAACATTTATATAAAATACCTAAAGGGGAACTACAAGAGAGCTGGAGATGGCTTTTGACAAGGGCATGTAGTGACAGGACAAGGGGCAATGACTTTAAACTGACAGAGGGTAGATTTAGATTAGATATCAGGAAAAAATTCTTCACTGTAAGGGTGGTGAGACACTAGAACAAGCTGTCCAGAGAAGCTGTGGATGTCCCATCCCTGGAAGTGTTCAAAGCCGGATTGGATGGGGCTCTGAACAATCCGATCTAGTGGGAGGTGTCCCTGCCCATGGCAGGGGCTTGAGACTAGATGACCTTCAAGGTCCCTTCTTACTTTAACCATTCTACAGTTCTATTAAATGTTTTGTTACTATAAAATTCATTATTCATGATTGGCTTTGTAGTAATTTTGGACATAAAGTGTATAAAATGTAAAAAAATGTATAAAACCAAGGCTAGGGATATTAAGGATAACAGGAAGGGCTTCTATAGATACGCTGCAAGCAAAAGAAAGGCTAAGGATAATGTGGGCCCTCTCCAGAAGGTTCTCAACAACTTCTGCGCCATGGCATCCAAAGAGATTCATTCACAAGTCCTGAGGGAGCTGCAGACAAAGTTGCCAAGCCACTTTCCATCATTTCTGAAAAACTCTGGCTGGCAGGTGAAGTTCCCTGATGACTAGAAAAAGGGAAATATTACCCCGATTTTCACAAAGGGGAAAGTGGAACACCTGGGGAACTACAGACCAGTCAGTCTCACTTCTGTGCCAGGCAACATCCCAGAGAATTCTCCTGGAAACTATGCTAAGGCACATGACAAGCAAAGAGGTGACTGGTAATGGCCAACATGGCTTCACAAGGGCAAATCGTGCCTGAAAATTTGATGACCTTTTCTGACATGGCTACAACACTGGTCGATAGGGACAGAGCAACTGACATGGTCCACCTGCACTTATGCAAAGCGTTTGACACTGTCCTGCATAACATCATTGTCTCTAAATTGGAGAGACATCAATTTGATGGATGGACCACTTGGTGTATAAAGAATCGGCTGGATCATAGAATCATAGAATCAATTGGGTTGGAAGAGACCTCAAGGACCATTGAGCCCAACCCTACCGTCATTACTAGACCATGGCAGGAAGTGCCACATCCAGTCTCGTCTTGAAAACCTCCAGGGATGGTGAATCCACCACCTCCCTGCGCAGCTCATTCCAATGTCTGAGTACTCTCTCGGTAAAATACCTCTTCCCAATATCCAACCTAAACCTCCCCTGGCAGAGTCTGTGCCCTCTTGTCCTACTACTGGTTGCCTGGGAGAAGAGACCAACCCCGCCCTACCGTGGTTACTAGACCATGGCACTAAGTGCCACATCCAGTCTCAGCTTGAAAACCTCCAGGGATGGGGAATCCACCACCTCCCCGGGCAGCACATTCCAATGTCTGATAACTCTCTCCATAAAGAATCTCTTCCTAATATCCAACCCAAACCTCCCCTGGCAGAGTCTGTGCCCTCTTGTCCTACTACTGGTTGCCTGGGAGAAGAGACCAACCCCCACCTGACTACAGCCTCCTGTCAGGTACTTGTAGGGGGCGATAAGGTCTCCCCTGGGCCTCTTCTCC
>NW_008666300.1:0-485 GCF_000695815.1 Acanthisitta chloris | reverse complement strand
GAGCTTACCAACTCTGGAAAAAGGACTTGCTACTCAAAAACTGTTCAGTAATATACTTAGGTTGTGTAGGCAAAAAATTAGAGACACAACAGCACAATTTGAATCAAATATGGTTACTTCTGTCAAGGATAGCAAAAAGTGTTGCTATAAATGCATCAGTATCAAAAGGAAGGGCAAGGAAAACCTTCATTCTTTGTTGGACATGGGAGGGAACAGAGTGGCCCAAGATGAGGAGAAGGCTGAGGTAGTTAACACCTTCTTTGCCTCAGTTTTACATAGTAGGACAGGTTGTCCTCAGGACAACTGGCCTGTAGAGCTGATAGACAGAGATGGGAAGACAAATAGCCCCCTGAAATCCAAGACAAAATGGTTAGAGATCTGGTCAGCTGCTTGGATCCTCACAAGTCTATGGCACTGTATGAGTTCCATCCCAGAATGACAAAGGAGCTGGCGGAAGCATTTGCCAAGCCTCTCTCCATCATTTA
>NW_008666299.1:0-40686 GCF_000695815.1 Acanthisitta chloris | reverse complement strand
TTCCTTTCCTTTCCTTTCCTTTCCCTAACTTGCACCACCTCACTTCTTGCTTTAGTTATATTCCCCTGGTACAGCTTCTCATTACCTATGTCATTTCAATGTTTTGAATGACATTTATATATGGGAAATTAAATTTAACATAAAACCAACATTTTTGAAGTACAGAAATTACATAGCTTTTTGCCCTGTTAACTTTTTCTCCTGTCTGCCTCTGGCCCTAGCCCTATATCTTTTTATTGTTTTGATGTGCATGAGCCTTTTTAAAGGTAAGGCAAGTCGTTCTACAAATTGTTGGTTCCATCAATTTCAGCCTCAGGTTCAAAATGCCTGCACAGAATGTGATGGGAAGATGAGATAGAAATTGATTTGAATTTAATTTAAATGCCATGACAAGGAGTGAAGTATGTTCTGAATCAAGTTCATCCAACTGTTTTGTTCTTTTTCATTCTATTAAACTTATCTAAAGAAAGACTTCAGATTTTATCTTTATTGTAGGTCACTGGGTTTTAGATTTTTTTTGTGTAGGCACGTAATATGTTCAATATAGTGTTCCAAAATATTTAGGTATAGAGGATCTCTGACTTTTCTTCCTTTACAGTTCTGTAGGACTTTATTCTCTGCAATTAAGCCTGGATTTTATCATTCACTTGCTAGCAAAAGTAATAAAAACTGTGTGGTACATTTCAGCTTTTGACAGCATTAGGGGTGATCTGCACAGAGCAAATTGTACTTGAGAAGATTAAATTATCATTTTCTTTCACCCGATGTGATAATGAACCTTACACTTGAAATGATCCATTCAGTTGCAAGAAATAGCTTAAAGGTTAAATAGAAGTTTTTAAGAGAACCAGTGGCAATCAGTGTGCATTGTACCTAAAGCTAAATATATTATTTAAGGTGATTCATTGTTAAAAGCTCCATAAATGATAATGTAAGCTGAAATGTGGGACCATGTTCTGGATATCATACAAGCCCCAACATCAGAAAGGCAGAATGGCCAACAACAAGAAAACCTGACTTGTAGGTTATTTCCCATGGCAAGTAACCTGCTGCAGATGTGTGAAAGAATGGCTGCACATTTAATAGCTTACTACCTTTCTCAGCCATTACAAATCTGTGGTTTGGAAGTTGTGGGATTTCTGGGTACTGCTGTACTCACCAGGTGTTTTTACTGTCATTTCATGACTCCCTCTTGGAGTTGTCATGTTTATTTGCTGACACTCATCATCTTGCACTGCATGTTCTTGAAGCCAGAGAACATCAACATCACTGGAAAGCAATTTCCTATATGATTTGAGACACTCAAGTCTGCCACTTCCAGAGTTCATCCTTTCTAAACTGTTTCCCTAATCTACTCCTCCTGCAAAGACAAATTGTCTGTCTGTTTCTTCTCAAATAGCCTTCGGATTCCTGGAGAAGGAAACCAGTAAACTACTGAAGCAGAAAGACTATTTGACTGGAAAGATTTTTCAAGTAATGAGACATTGTCTAATTGCAGCTTTGCTTTGGCAGATTTTAAACAGTAGACGACACCACTCTGTCTTGTGGTTCTGTCTGCAAATCTTTAATATTTGCATAGAAGAAATCTTGGCTGCATAAAGGGCTGTTTGAACTATATTGCCTGTTAATAAAGTGACTATAAATGGAAAAAAGTCTTTCAAAGAATACAAACTCTGGCACTATTAGCAAGAAAACAGGAAAGTCTCTTCCATCGTTTTTATAAAATACAAAATCTCAGCTTCAAGCTCCTTGTTTGCATGCTTTTCTTAGTTGACTATGAGATGAGTTATCTATCCATTTTTGATGTGCTGATCATAAAACAACATTCCCAGATTTGGATGCCTTCCCAGAACTGCATTATACCGAGACAGTGTAGCTCAGTTTTCATATACTTATGTGGGCCAAAATACGGGTTGATGTGCTGGAAAGCAAAAAAGCATAAATTGATGTATTAAAATTACTGGGTTTAATTTTTATTATTATTTTAACTAAAGCAAGAAAGTAAAATCTTCAATTTTTTTTTCTGGAAATTCATTTCAGGACTATCTAAATACTTCTAAATATGTTAATGACATGAAAAAAGCCCCTTCGATTATCCAGCAAAAGGGATGTTTGTTCATTGCAGGAAACGTCTATACATTTTGCTGGGGAGACCCTCCTTATAAAAAGTTTGGTATTGCAGTTATTTGAAAAATAAATTTCTATTATGATGCTTCCTGTATCATTTCAGGAAGATTGTTTCAAACACCTTATCAAGAGTTATTGACATAATCTTTGAAATAGTTTACATGGTTTTAAAACAGTTAAAAGAGTCTCTCCTTTTAAATTTTTTTCTACCACCCATTTATTTTTTCAATCGAGATTTAAACTTTCTATAATTTTTCCAAGCTTTTACATGTCATTTTCAAGACCAAGTTCAATTAGAAGCAATTTATAACTACTTGTTTTCATCTTCCTCTTTCACCTGTCCTAGCAGCACACTGCAGTGCCAAAAGAGGCAATAGCTCTTTCAAAACATCTCTCTGGACAGCAGCAGAGCAATGTAACGTATTCTCATAAGCATTTTCCCTAATCAGGTTTGAAGATAAACAAAGAAGTTAATAAGTCTGAAATACTTAGCTACTGGTAGACTATAACAACAGTCCCTAAGCAAAGGGTAGGCTGCAAAAATTGTATTCTGCTAATACAGTGTTGAATTGGTCCCTACCACACAGTGGTGTGCTGGTGTTGGCCAATAAGAGTTTGGTTAATTTTCTTCATCATAGCTTGTATGGGGCTATGTTTTGAATTTGTGTTGAGAAAGGTGTTGATAACACACTTCTGTTCTAGCTGTTGCTGAGATGTGCTTCCACAGGATCAAGGCCTTTTCTGTTTCCCAGGCAGCCACACCACGCCAGCGAGGAGGTTTCACAAGATGGGAGGGAAAACATATGGGATAGCTGACTCCAACTGACCCAAGGGATAATCCATAGCACCTGATGTCATGCTCAACAATGAAACCTGGGGGAAGAAGAAGGAAGGAAGATTGTTCACAGTTATGGTGCTTGTCTTCCCAAGCAACCATTACGTGTGACAGAGCCCTGCTCTCCTGGAGGTGGCTGAACAACCCCTGCCAATGGGAAGTAGGGAATGAATTCCTTGTTTTGTTTGCTTTGCTTGTGTGCATGGCTTTTGCTTTCCCCATTAAATTGTCTTTATCTCAAGCCACCACTTTTCTCACTTTTATCCTCCTGACTCTCTCTCCCATTTTGCAGTAGATGAGTGTCTCTGTGGAGCTTAGCTACCTACCAGCAAGTAGTGGTGTTTTGAATACCACAATTATTTGTAAGGATAAAAAGAGAGTCTCAATCTAAAATGATTCAGGCACAAGCAGCAACTTCCTTCCATTATCCCTGCACTGTTGAGAAACTACAATTTCTTTATTTTCTTATTATAAGCACTATAAAATTGAAGGAATATTAGAACAAAAAAGTAACAGCAGTGTTTTGCTGTTTGATTTTAAACAGCTGATAAATATTAAGTTAAAAACAGTGACTTCTGTACTTCATTGAATAGGACATATTTGGGCCAGGACAGAATTATTTTTTCAAATAATCACATTACAGCAAAATTAAGGATGACATTCATGGATTCTCCCTTGCTGGTGATGTTCAAGAGCCATCTGGATGCAATCCTGTGCCATGTACAGGATGCAGCTTGAGCAAGGAGGTTGGACCAGGTGACTAACTGTGGTCCCTTCCAACCTGACCCATTCTGTGATTCTGTGACATTCAGTGTGGACAGTGTGTCCACTGAAATGTTTTCTTAATTCATAAGAACCGTCTGAATATTTTTCACTTGCATGCATCTGGGAGACCTTCACTAGAGACCTTCACTGCAGAAATACCACAGAAATTTTTGACACAGTCTAAATCATCAGTTTATTAACTAGACAATGCTCGGACTACATTTCTTGAATGCACTGTAGCACAGATTAACTTTTGGTTTTGTCACCCTATATCCATTCCTTGTTTATTTTCAGACTGAAGGTAATTAAATCTGGAGTTCTGAAGTGCTCTTGCTCTTCCCGTCTTACAGCAAACTCAAAGAGTCAATGCAGAAATCCTGATAAAAAGAGAAAAACTTGTTGGTTTTTTCGAGCACTGGTCCTTATCTTTAGTTTTCTGTGGCAGTCACTAGCTTTGCTGTTGGATTCCTGAGCCTTGTATCCTAGACATGTAGACCTGTATTCCTTGAACAGAATTGATGTTTCCTGTGCTCTGAAGGTCCACTCTTGTGTAACTGGAAGTACAGAGGAGGGTTTTTACATACTGGTAACTTATCCCAATGTGTGGCTGGGATATGGCTTGGATGCTCACCAAGACACAGGAACCACAGAAAAGCTGTCTCATACAGCGTTGTAGTCATGGCATCATTTGCTTGACAGAGATGGAATTTGGTGGTGAAATAAAAGAAAAATTTGTAGATCAAGGCCTTTATCACTACAACATGGGCAGAGATATTTACAATACAAATAACAAGGGACATGTGCCAAATGATCTCAACCTGGAATCAGAGAAGTGGCCTTTATAAATTATTCCATCATTCTGTTTAGCTTTTAGCTTTCCTTTTGCTATTGCCATCAGTAGTGTCAATTATGATTGTTACTTTATAACACATAATTTTCTGGTTTTTGTAGAATATCATTATAGATCACACAGATCACAACTCCATTATCTCACAACAGCTTCATTAGGGTTTTCTCCATTGGATATCTGCTAGAACCTTCTATGTTTCAGCAGAAAAGGGCTGCCTTGTGTGCATCACACTATAGCAGGTTGACCCTGGCTGCATGCCAGGCACCCGCCAAAGCCTCTCTATCACTCCTCTCTGCAAATGGACAGGGGAGAGAAAATATAACAAAAGGTTCATGATTTGAGGTAAGGACAGGGAGAAATCACTCATCAAATACCGTCACGGGCAAAACAGACTCAATTTGAGGTAATTAAGTGATTTTTTACTAACAAGATCAGAGCAGGATCATGAGAAAATAAAACAGACCTTAAAAAAACATGTTTCCCCACCCCTCCCTCCTTCCCAACTCTACCTTGTCCCCTCCAGTGGTGCAGGGAGACTGGAAGTGGGGACTATGATCTGTTCATCACATGTCGTTTCTGCCACTGCTCTCAGGGGGAGTTTTTTCCCTGCTCCTGCGTGGGGTCCCTCCCATGAGAGACAGCTCTCCATGAACTTCTCCAAAGTGAGTCCTCCATGAATGGCTGCAGTGTGGGTCACTATCCACAGGATGCAGTCCAATCCCTCAGGGACAGCCTTCTCAAGTGGGTCCCCCACAGGATCACGAGTCCTACCAGGATACCTGCTCTGGCACTGATGTCATCTCTTCATAGGTCCACAGGTCCCTACCAGGAGCCTTCTCCAGCAGGGGCTTCCCACAGGGTCACAGCCTCTTTTGGGAGTCCATCTGCTCCAGTGTGGATCTCCTCCACGGGCTGCAGGTGGATCTCTGCACCCTGTTAACCTCCATGGGCTGCAGGGGCACAGCTGCTTCACCATGGTCTTCACCACAGGCTGCAGGGGATCCTCAGCTCTGGTGCCTGGAGCACCTCCTCCCCCTCCTTCTCCACTGACCTTGGTGTCTGCATAGTTGTTCCTCTTACATATTCCCACTCCTCTCTTCTCTGGCCACAATTGCTTCTGTGTAATAACTTCTTTTCTTTCTTGCATATGTTATGACAAGAGGCATTACTGCCACCACTGGTTGTCTAGGCCTTGCCATAGTCCTGAGTCCATCCTGGAGCCTCTGGCATTGGCTCTGTCAGACATGAGGAAGCTTCTAGCATCTTCTCACAGAAGCCACACCTGTAGCCCTCCCACTGCCAAAACCTGTCCACACAAAACTGCTACTCCGACTCAAAAATTCTTTATCTTCAGCATATTCTACATGAAATTGACCAGTTAGTTTTAAGGAAATTATTGAAATTTAACAAATGAAGGAAAACGAGTAAATAGTTTTCAGAAGCATATGGCATCAAATAGAGGATGCTGATTCTTCACATACAGCCTAATCAAAGTCCTATTGAGCAAACCTAGCATAACTAGAAAAAAATTAAGATATACACATGCAGCAACAAAATCCCACGTGAACAATGTAATCTGAAATTTTTCTCAATGTTATGGTTTTGTTGAGAGAGTTTTTATTTGTTTGGTTTGGTTTGGTTTGTGTTGTGCTTTTATTCACTGGATAATCTATTTTAGAAATAGTAGAATATTGGTCATGGGAAGTGATTGGAAAAAGCCATTCCAGGTGAAGTTGCACCAGCATTTCTATGAAATAAATAAATAAATATGGTTTTGTCCTTCATACTAGGAAAGCTGTCTTCTCACCTTTCTGTCCCCAAATGCAGTTTCACGGGTTATTCTGATCACCATCATCCTAGATATAATAATTTTTCAAGGTGATTTTCTGAGATCACAAGTATTTCTCAAATCCTTTATCGCTGTGCAATATGAATTATTGACATGCCCAAGGCTCACCATGCTGGCTATTTCATTCAGAGTAAATAGGTGATGATGTGCTTGTGTGTGTAGAGAGCAGACTGACAGAAATGGGAACAAAAGGATGAGGACAGTGAGATTGTGGTGATAAACATCAAAGCAGAAAATGAAATGACAGAAGAAAGACTGTAAGACACAATAAACAAACAATAAAAATGCTTCAAACCAAACATCAAATGGATTTAATTTAAAAGTCAGTTCCAATTTATGAAAAATAAAAACAAAGATATTTTTATATTTTCAGCTTTAGATAGCTTCAGTGCGAGAGGATCCCCATCAAGGCTGGATGCATAAGGGTTATGGGGCACAAGGCAAAATCCAGTCTGTAGGTTTGAAGTATTGTAAGATTAATTCTTTGGTTTGTGCTGGGGTTGCTTATATGATGACTGAGTCAGGTGCTATTCACTTTAAGTAGTGTACCACCATAACTAAACTGCACTATTATGACTTCTCTGAATTAAATAAATCTTCTACATTCATCCCTCCTCCCTTTTCCTGTTAGTGATGCATGGTAAAACCGGGCAATTTTACTGATTTTGCAACAGAAAACATAACGAAGTACTATAACCATCTTATTTCATAAGAAACTAGTTTGCGTGTTCTAATTTTACATCTAGTATCTGTTTTAGAGATTGTTTCCCTTCCAGTGATTGCCTAGCATGGCAGATGTTTAAAATGCACATTGGTATTTTTGTTTTCAATTGCACACCAAAAGAACTAGTGTGTCTTTAATGAAATAACACACACAAAAATACAAAGCTCTATTTGGTAAATACTATGTCATCATAATTCAGTTCTTTAGACATTTCTCAGTGCTGCTCATTAAGTTTATTATTGCAAATGAAGTTTGTACAATAGCTGTGTTGAATGCTGTGTTGAATCACACATAATAGAGTAAGAAATGTCTAATAGTGATGTAACCCCATGGGAAGCATCTTTTTACCTTCAAAGTAATGCAAATAATATTCTGTGTTGCATTAAATTAGCATAAGGCTGATAAAGGTAAAGCCTATCAGCTGTATCGTTCTCAATTTTGCTGTTCACTGGTAGTGCTAGCAGATGCAGTAACAAGTTCACAATGCTAAACCTGATGAAAAAGTGCCTTAATAGGAGCTCTATATCTAACAATAGTTGTGTCATGACAGAAAACCAATAAAATTTAAATAATCCAAAAAGTCATTTATGTATTCATCCTGATTAAATGAAATGTTAAATGTGGAAAGACTGTCAATCTTTCAACAATATTGGTTATAAGCAAACCATGTCTATCATTGATTGGCTTTTGTAGAACTACTTATTTTGGGGTATTTTTCATAGGCTATACAAACTCACTTTTCTGTTGGTTTTGGGGTTTTTGTTACTTTGTTTTTTACTTTTTATTTTATTTTAAAATAAGTTGTATGGGATGAGGGATGAGATATACTAAAGGACATCTGTAGATCAAATAAATTCATTATGCTAAGGATTACAATCAGTCACCTGTGTTGGGAGAAGGTAACATCTATATCACAATGTAATGATTTAACATGGCAGGGAGCTAAACACCACACAGCTGTTTTTTCACTCCCTGCCCTTGAAGTGGGTTGGGGGAGAAAATTGGAAAAAAAAGAGTAAAATTTGTGAGTTGAGATAAAGACAGTTTAATAGCACAGAAAGGGGAAATAATAATAACTACAACAACAAGGAAAATATTAGAAAGTACAAAAGAAGTGATGCACAACATAATTGGTCACCACCTGCAAACCAATGCCCAGCCCAACTTCCCTCCTAGTTTACATGCTGTCATACTGTATGGATTATCCCTTTTGCCCATTTGAGTCAGCTGTGCTGGCTGTGTCTCCTCCAAACCTATGGTGCACCTCAGCCTCTTTGCTGGCAGAGTAATATAATAAGCTGAAGAGTCCTTAACTGAGAGTAAGCACTGCTTAGCAACAGCTAAAACATATATTATTATTCTCATCCTAATAAACACAGTACTGTACAAGTTACTGAGAAAAAATTAACTTTATCCCTGCATAAACAAGGACAGACAACTAAATAAAATCAGTCATCATTCTTGATGTATCTTGACTAATCAAACTAGTTGTTCGAGTAGTCTATTTATTTATAGATTTTACTTTTACTGGCTGGCTGGTATAAAGTGTCAAGCATTGTTCTTCCCAGTTTTCCCAAGTTTTGGAAGAACAGAGTTGTTCTTTTCTGGATTACTTAACATCCTTTAAACACTGTACCAACTGCATCTTCTAGCATTTATAAAGTTGGTTCCTGGCCCTTTTGCATCTATTCTCCATCAAATTCACATCCTCTTCCTCACAGTGAAAACAGGACAACTATTTCCTGAATATTCCAGACCAAACGGGGAGGCATAAGCAAGCCCTCCTTTCCTTAAATATCCATAAAAAGTATTTCTTCCCATATGCATTCACATATGCAAGGTACATTAATGATTTAATCTATAATTATAACCACCATCAGAAACTTCCTAGGAATTTTCACTCTAAGCCCCCTTATAAGGTTTGAATCCTTTATTTCTTTTTCACATCCTCAGTGTTCACTATGTCTCTGTGCTTCATTGAGTACACTTTTCTTAATCTTTATAAATAAATAATCTATTTAGAAGGCTTACTTTTAAACCACCATGTTAACAAATTGTGTGCCATACCAGGGGACTTGAACATTCCTGTCTTATATTCCTGTCTAATGAGAGAAATGATAATATGATGGACAGATAAAAGAGATGAATCCCTTATTTATAAAATGGGTTTATCAAATAAGTCCCTCTTGGATTTAGTTTCTGTAATGATTTAGTTTGAAGGGGTTTTTTTGTGGCTTTTTTTTGTTGTTCTTTTTTAGTTTTTGCTTGTTCGTTTGTTTTAAATTATTGCAATTTTGTTTACCTCTCAAACCCACATAATTTAAATATTTTATGTGCTTGTATTAAAAGAATGCTGAACTTACAAAACCAAGAACTCAAGAATATACAAATGCTTAGAATTGAAGCTGTCTGCTTCATCACTCAATCCCCTACACCGAAGTATATACTCAACTGCTGGATCATACACAGAATCTTTTTATTCACAAAGGTGCTTAAAGCAAAATACAGAAATTTAGAGGATTTAATGCCTAAATTCCAATCCAAAACTTCACTAAAAAATCCCAAATCTCCATGTTCAGGCAGTAGATCTTGAAATTATTTGGTAAAATGTGACTATGGGGTTGAACATGCATGGCAGGCAGAGGTTTGATCTTTGCTATCAGTGTATCTGTACTATATTCAGTGACCATCTACTATAAAATATGTAGAAATCTTGGGGCCAAGACAGGGATACACAGTGAGAATCAGTTGCTTTCTGGGTCTGTGTTTTATTCTGTACTCGTAAATCTTGCATTCCTAACCCCACCATGGCTTGACTTCAGGAGTAGACATGGCAGATGGTGTGGAATAAATCTGAAGTTTGGGAGAAAGAGTGATCTCAAAATTCCTGAATGACTTTGACAGTTTTACCAAGTTCATTGCTATCCCTTAAGTCTTCTTCATTGGCTACATTTTCAGAGAAAATTAATAAGTTAGGTTAGGAAACTTATTTTTACAAAGTCATTGATGCTAATGCTGTGGATAAACACCTACAATGGTTTTACCATGCTTGGCACTTCCTCTCAGCTGTTCTAGTCATAGTAATATCATATAACTCCAACAGAAATAAACATTCCACAGAATTCCAATGGCCATTTGACATTTTTGCTTACTTTAACTGTTCTTCTGTCCTACACCTCAATTAATACTTAATTAAACCTTGTCCTGAAAAGAGGATAATATCTTTCTGGTAGAATTTATTTCTGTGGTTGTTTCATTCTTAGTCTGTCATTTGGGATGTTATACTCTCTGTCTCATAATGCAGAACTAAAAAAATCTGACCGAGGGTCAACATCATCTATTTTTTTGGAATATTCATGATAAACTCCCAAAGAGGTACAAGAAGCAACATGTTTCTGCTTCTTTGTACTGTGTAGCAATACTGATACAGAAACAAAAAACCTGCATAATCTGATAAAAATTGTTATAATAAAAATATATTTGGTTCGAATATGGTTCTTGCCATAGGTGGATGAAATTCTGGGGTCAGACCACCCATTGATCTACAGAGGTCTTCACTTTCTTCAGAAACTGACTCTGGTCATGATCTAGTTTAGTCTATTGACTGCAAACTTCTTAGCATGAATCATGCTATCATCTTTCACACATGGTTAAGGACAGACTCAATATATAACAAAGAATAATGTTTTATTTTCATCTTACACTTTAGTTTAAAGCTGGAGTTTTAAATAGGATTCAAAAAATGCATTTGCAGGTGTGGTTTTACACCACAGAGGTGAAATTTTCTCACTGGCATCATCACATTTTAACCTTGATTTAAAGTCTCTATAGGAAAACTCAAGTTCATTGTGAAATGTGAAACAGAGCATTCTAGAACTCAAAATGCACATATTTTTCTCAACAGTAAATCTAAAAAAATCTATGAAACAACATTTTGCAAATGCACATTTGTAAGTTCAACTGTCTCATTTCAGCACTTCAGAAGCTCAGAAATTTCCTCTTCACATCCAAAACCAAATCACATGACATGTTAACTCTCTTTGACAGTTGTCTAATAAAATACTGGAATTAATTAGAGTTGTTTACAAACAGTCCAATTGTACTATTTCTCATCTAGTCATTCTGATAATATTAAAATATTCCACCTCCTTCCAAAATTTAGTGAACAGTTTGGCAGAAGGTACATCTAATTTATCTGATACCAACAGTATTTGAAATAAAATCATATGAAATGTCTCTTTCCTTCCATGTAACTTGCAAGATTTAAAAGTTGTCTTTTTTTTCTATTATTTAATTTTTTCCTGCTCACAGGCTGACAGGCATTGAGTTATTTATCATACCCTTACTACTCCTCAGTTGCTGGAACTGGTCTAAATTTTTTTGTAACGAAATGGAAAACTCTATTAGATTGGTTTAGATTAGATAGATGGCATGCACCTAACTGTGTACAGAATAATTTGGCTGTGGGTTTATTTGATCTAAATGAAGTGAATACAGTTACCTTGATCAATCAGACTGAATAATAATGATGCACTTCACAGCGACTAAAATCAGTTTTCCCAGGACAGCATCATGTGATTTCATCCTCCAAACCAGACTAGCAAAAATATTCCACTGATCTTACACCTGACAACTTTATTTTCATGTGTTCAATTTCACAAAGCTGAAAAGGAATTCTGGAAGTTTTCTGTCTCATAAAACATTAACTAGATCTCTCTCCAGGAAAATGATTCCACTACAATGGTCCAAAAGAATGGAATTTAAAATGGGCAAGGAAAATACAGTGATTTAGATAAACAATTATATTCACTAGAGACTGCTTATAGGCACACATGGTACAATAAATTTTACTTTACACTCAATTTAAATAAATGATTGCTGTTGTAAAGGAGGAAGAAACTGTCTTACAATATTGACCTAATGCTTAAGCCCGATCTTAAATTGCTCTAAAGATAAATAGAGTTTACTTTGGGCTTACTTTAAATTGTATTCTGACAGAACATCAAATAAAATCACTTATTTTAGTAAGAAAAGTTTCAAGGAAGGAAGGTTTCCCGGATGCCTGTTCAAGTCTTGTTAATATGTGTGTATGGAAACAAGCAAACTCATAATCAGAAAGATACTTTTCCCCAAAATGCACTTAAAAGAATTTCTAAATATTAAAAATTGATGGCATATGCTAGGAATAGATACTTGGCACAACTCTTCCATATTTTGTAAATAATTCTACATGATGTAAGCAGAAATTGTTACAGTTAAAATCATGATTATGATTGCATCACTCATTTAAGAAATTCTTTAGTTATTGAATGTTTATTAGCATTTTCACAAAATAAATATTCTTTCCCCTTCCTGTTTTTGTTCCTTTCAGTCTTTCCCTGATGAACACCTCTGGTTTTCATGGTGTAACATTGCAAACGAACACTTATGGTAATATCATCAGTACCAACACTTAAAATAACAGCACCACTTCAATGAGCAGCTGAAAAGACCCAGCGATACCAGGCTGCTGTATCAAGATGTTTATGTTTTACAGAACTATTTTCTTCTGAAGTGCCTGTTGTTAACCTGTTTGGCATTAAATTTTTTTCAACAATTGTGCATTTTAACCATGTAGCACTTTTTCATATTCTATGACCTTTACAAACCTCCTGCAAGTACAGCCATTTCTTTAACAGGGTTTCATTCAACATGTGGAGAGAATCATTCCCTTTCCTTCTCTTCTATTGATATGACCTACCCTACCACACTGGTCACATGCCCAGTGTTTAATAGCACACAGTGCAAATGTCATATCCAAAAGACAAAGTTGCTCTTCTTACCAAGTCAATATAGGGTCCTAATTCAAAGCTCATTGAAGCACTGAAATCCCTGGAGGGCAGAAAAAAAAATACCATGGAGAAAGCCAAGAAATGTAAAATATGTGTTCATTACATTACTGTTGTATACAACATTAAGGTACATTCATTGCAAAGAATGAAAGTAATGGGCAATGGAGACCCATAGCAATACACTTAGCAGGGAAAACAGTTCTCACAGTGTAAATGGGGTTGGGAGAGCAATTTGACAACGACAAAGGTCACATAGCAAATGATTATCAGCTTGCTCTTGCAATATAAAGTGTTATTTAATAGAAAGTGCATGGTGGATTGTGTCAGGAGGAAGATTCTCTGCTGTTAAAGAAGCGAAAATGAGAGCTAGCAGAGAGGGTGGTGTTATAGAGTGCTTTAAAAAGGGTAGATGTGAAATTAAGTTAGATATAGCCTGTGACCGTATTGCAGAAAGACAGAAAAACAGTTCTGAATGATAAAACAGAGGATAATTTTACTGAGAGCATGGCAAACCTCAAAAGATAGACTCTGATGGAAAGATCACAATTCTTAAGACAGAAAATAGCTACAGCATTGAGAGCTTTAGCTGTGATGCATTTTACTCCCTTAGGTTTTGAAAGAACTCGAAAAGAAAATTGTATCACATTCTAGCAAGGGACTGATATGAAGAATGACAAATGAGACAAGTCATAGATAACACCAGGTTCTTGATTCTGGGAGCAAAATACTCAAATAGAGATTTAAAAGTTTTTTATAAGCCTGACGTTTAAGACTGCAGGTTTTGTAGATAATATGTCCATGTAACATACATGAAGACCTCAGATCCCACACATTGTGCAAGGAATGATGAAGGCAGAAATATATCAGAAATCCCAATGTCCTGTAGGTGTACATGTTTGTGTGTGTGTACACTTTTATCTCCTCATGAGCCATGGATGATAGGTGCACTGTGGGCAGCAGCTGACTGAACAGCCTGCTGTGATGACAGACATGCTCACTGGTTAGAATGATTGATCAGTGAAGGTTGCCTGCATCTACGAGCCAAGAGGGTTCAATTTCATATCTTCTAAGATCTGTGAGAGTATCCTCATTAACCTAATTTTTCAAGCTACAGCCATTTCTAAGATGGGGATACTGTGCATTTCTTGATCTGAAGTGGTGCTCCTTGAACTAGTTGCTGCCAGAGAAGATGGCAACAAATGTTGAGTTTTTTGCTGGATAAATTTCTAGTGGGATCAACAGATCGATCTGCCTCACTGCTTGGTTAGTTGAAAGGCAGGAGGCTGTGGGAATGTGCCATTACAGACTTGGGAGAGGCTGGCACTCTCTGACTAATACTGTCCCACATGGTCTTGAGGCACTCAGGGGTCTTTGCTGCCAGTGGGGACAGGAAGAAAGCAGATCACGTTCTATCATGTTGAAGAAGTAGAGAAAAGAAAAGAGAAAAGAGCAAATGGGGTAAATAGTGTGACAGAAATAAAACAGCAGAGCAAATGCCAGATGTTGGAGTATTTGAACAACTTATTTAACAAAAATATTTTGTGTTATGCTTTATTGAAGAGCAGAAAAACTACGTGAGGGAGCACATGTGGGATGGGTGGATAGTTACCAGGAACAACTTGTATACCGTAAATAGAGGCAAGAACAAAAGATAGTATCACACAGCTTGATTTTTTTCGGTCAGGAAGCCTTACAGAGGAAAAAAAAAGAATAAAATCTGGGAGGTTTTCTGTTTGTGCATCAGAAATTCAGACTGATCTGCAGAAATATATACCTTGCTGTATTCTGATAGGTGAATAAAAGGAGAGCCAGAGAAAGGAGATTTCCTTTTACAGTGTAACAGAGACACCCAGAACCAGTATAGGGGAATCTGCAAATATGAAGATGCACAACCATGTGGCAGTATTTGCATCAGACTCATGAACATTTACCACCTGATACCCTTGTGTATCATTATTATTTGAAAATCAATTGTATTTGATTTACTGTGCTTCATTTTTTGTCTTCTATTAAAGATTAAAATCACATACTGTTCATTTTGCATATCATATTGATAATACTTACTTTCTGAAATCCCAAAGAAATAAAGGTTTACTTATAGTGACAAAAGTGTTGCAATGTAGTTTTTCATGTAAGATGAACAATGTATGATGGCCTAGACACCATTTAGTTTTTACAAAATGTGCGTGCACATCATTTGGATATATGATAAATTGGAAGGCATATTAGAAAAATTATTTTTCACGTGTTATTTGAAAGGGCAGATGTAATGGAAGTCCAAAGTGTGATATTTGTTTAATTTTGATGGAAGACAGTGTATGTCCTGTTTAATGATCCTTTTCGATTTAGTTTCCCACTTGATTTTAACTTCTGACTTTACAATCAGAATGCAAATTTTCCGTCTGAATGACGTTTGCAAGAGAAAATATTCAAAACAAAAAAGGAAGAAAAGCCCACAAACACTACATGCCTTCATTGCTTGCCAATACCACATTTTGCTTTATATTTCATTTTTTCAGGATCTCATAAAGACAGAAATGTATCAGCAGAAAAAGTGTTCCTAACACTGAAAATCAATGATGCAGACAATAGTGATTCAGAATGCCTCTGCAAAATGTACACTGTCCTCATTGTCAGACTCAGATGTTTTCAAAACCAGGAAACTGTATTATAAAATAAACAAACAGCTTGAAGGAAAGGTATCCTTAGCTAGATTTATTAGGAAGATCTTTAATGTGCCTTATGGCAACTTGGTGCTACCAGCAAGTGCAGCTCTGTGGATGAATGGAGTGTACTGACCAGCTCTAGTGGAAAGATTGACACCACCCTGGAGAAAGAAGTGCTTTTAGCAGTTTTTTTCACCAGTGTCACTTGTGATGCATTTCCAGGTAGTCCATTTTGACACAGTATGCTTTCGATCAAATCAATGATATCCATTTAGCTGCTGTTTGGGGGAATCTCTAGACATCTTGATTACAAGAAATGGAGGACGTTTGTAAGATTAATCATTTTATCTAACACAGCTTGCTTGTATCAGTATATTCCATACAGGAAATCCAAACAAAAGGATTTACAAAGGTTTTAAGAGCCATTATTCAAGTAAATGGAAAATAGGTAAAACGCACATTGCTTAAAGTGTTGGGCAGCTCAACAGAAATTTTCATTTTACATGAAAATTAGAGAAAATAGTGTTCTTTTGCCTGTCATCCAAGGATAAATGCTTTTATTTGTCAGAGTGGTTTTTTTTTGGTCAGAGTTTTGTGCTTCCTTTTCATTGGGGACATAGAAGATTTTGTGGTTACTTTTATACAGGAATTCAGAATATGAACTAAAACATATTAATTCATCCTCAAAATATTAAATATAGTCTTACCCTCTCTGTAAAGACTGCAAGACCTTGTTTTGTATTATTTATATGTCTTTTTTATTGCAATGCTTTCTCTCAGTGCCATATTACCTGGCATCTTGCAACATTAGCTAGCCACTGTAGATACAAAAGGGAAATACTTAAATGGTGCCAGCACATGCTCATGAAGAAGCTTATCCTGCCTGTGAATGCAGCAGAAAAAGGAAAATACAGGTTTAACTCCCTACTCTAACAGTGTAAAAATGTAAAGAAGATGAAATTTACTGTTGCCTATAAAATGCCATTAGTTTTAAAATCAAGGAAATAATTATTTTAATCAAGTGGTGATTGGTCTCCTCTGCCGTGTCTCAAATGAAATGATAAGAGGAAATGGCCTCAAGTTGCACCAGGAAAAGTTCAGTTTAGGTATTAGAAAATAAAATAATTCACTGACAGAGTGTTAGACATGGGAATAAGTTGCTCAGGCAGGAGGTGGAGTCATTGTCTCTGGAAGTGTTCAAGAAGCTTCTGTATGTGTCCCTCGGGGATATGATTTAGGGGTGATTATGATGGTGATGGGTTGACACTTGGGCTAGATGACCTTGAAGGTCCCTTCCTAACTTGATGATTCTGTGTTTCTGTGAAATGCACCATCAAACAACCAGATTTATTGTCCACGATACCACCAAGGCAAAAATCTTAGCAAAATCCAGAGTGGGATGTTTATATGAACAATGTTCAGAGTCCTGAAATAGGTGCTTAAGGGAAATACCTGTTCTCACTCCTTTCCCCTCCCCCACCTCTCCTTCACTTGTCAACAGCTGTTAATAAATGTTACAAAAAAAATTTCCCTGGAGATATGGCCACTTTTACAGTAAGGAAGAAAACACATTGTCAAGTACAGTTTTTGTCAGAGATGCTTCTCTAAATTTTGTCTTAAAAGAAGCTGTTTCAATAAAAAAATCTATAGCTTAGTAGGTATCATTAAATTCATGTCATGTTTGTTATCCAAGCTGATCCTGACTACTTACAGAGAAAACCTTTTGGAGATAAAACATGGGGTAATGCAAATAACTGCAAGACTCCCTTTGGTCACTTCTACTCTTCCCTAGCAAAAAAATATAGAAAATATAGAATATAGAAATACTTCCTGCCATTAATTTTTATAATCTTTATTTTTAGGAGGGATTCTTCTTCAATAAAGATAAGAATAGTTCTCAAAAATATGTCCCAGAGAAATAAATATTTTATTTGCCCTTTGAGCATTATAAGAGGCTATATGTATAGTGGTGTTTTCAGGAAAACTCTTGTGTTTACAAGTTGGCAACCCATTCTTCCTTCTCTCAAGGAATTAAAGTAAAAATCACATGATGATACAGCAAAAGTCTTGGATTGTTTATTACAATTTAGTCTTCTTTACTCTTTATATCTAAATCTAAGCAAACAGATTTCCTTGACTTGATATTTTGGAAAAGTTTAACTTTCGTATCTTCAGTGACAAATGTGAATTGCAAATATTAATAATCCTGTCATAAAAGCACTTAGAGTTATGACATTTTACATGCCTTTTGCATAGCAATTGATATTTCCCTAGACGTAACTGTAGGAATTTATGAGCTAGTGAATGAAGAAAAGTAGCCAGCAAATTAGTGGTGATATAGACTTACCACAGAGAGTTTGCTACTAGTAAATAGTATTTTCAGTACTGGCAACAGGCTCATTAGCCTTGGTATAAGGCATCTGTGATATTGAGTCATATCCTGATGCAGCATTACTCTGTAGTCTTGCCTTCAAGCAAAGCTTTACTAAGAAAAGCCTTTTCTTATTGCTGTTTTGTTGTTGTTGTTTGTGGTGGATTTGGTGCCTTTTGTATTTCATCTTGGTAAACAAAATCAGAGTTGTTCAGATCTTCAGATTGCAAACTAGTCTTGTCAGCTTTAAATAGCATCTGAAACAAGCAAGGAACTCATCAATCCTTTGGAAATGGACTGCTAATGTAATATGTAATCCATTAGACATTATGGCTTTGTTCATTAATTTCATTAGCAAAGATCTAAAATGCACCAACCTTTCCTGTTGGATCCAGATCATCTCCATTAATATCCCTTGGAAATGACTTTCCTGTTTTTGAAGTTTGCAGCTGGTAGCAGAACGCTGAATTTATGTGTGCTCCTGTCAAACTGGGTTTGTAGCAAAGCTAATTGTTAGCTGGAAGGCCAGGTTATGATACTTTCTGCTCTCCAAGAAAACTTATTCTTTTCCTAGTCCTATATGCCAAAGTCCTATTACCAGTTCATTGCTGCCATGGGGCTTATATAGCTGCAAAATTGGCTGGCTGAAATCAACCCATTGGAAAAATAACTGTATTAATAGATGCAGTTGACTACATTTTTTTTTATAATTAATGGAAAAGGAATATGACTTTTCCTTTCAGAATTGATTTTTCAATTTTTTTGTTCAATATTTCAAATTTTATCCATTGAATAGCACTTTTGTTCTGAGATACTAACAGACTTCAATATACTAGTCAGTTTTTTTAATGAAAATTTCATTTAATTTAGTCAGATTTTCTTCTTGATGAAATTTTTTGACAGAATGGATGCCAAAGGCTTGAATCTCTACACTAAAATTTGTTGCAAGGGAAGCCTGGACTGCTGCTACTTCCAGAATCGATGACAAGATACATAATTTGTTCTCAAATGATAGTACCTTTTCTCTAGTCTTGGGGAAGAAATGTTATTCAAAATAAATAGCTATTTCCATTATATCAGAATGAATATTATAGTGCTGTGGGAACTTATAGCAACAAGTGGGACCGTAAAATTATAATAAAGTCTCAGTGTTTGTCTTATATTTGTTAGATAATTTATTCTGTATTATAACTTCAACTTTTAAATTACTGTTTAGCAACTGGATAAAAAGCTTTAGAAGAATGCCTATACTATGCTCAACTTTTCTGGTATAGTTTTAGGGATTTGCTTGGGAAAATGATGTGCTCCAGTTCGTGGAAGTCCTACTGGGTGGATTTGGAGATATATAGACTTTAATTCATAGCAATTTCCTTTTTTTTTTTTCTTTTGGAGATATATAGACTTTAATTCATAGCCATTTCCTTTTTTTTTTTTTCTTCTTTACAATGAAGTTTAGCCAGAAGAATTAAAGCCTCCTACCTAATTCCCCCTCATCTTGTTTTTTAACTTATTATCATAGACTGAGGCATCTTTTTAATGCTAAAGGCTGAGATGTTGCTTTTTTTTCACCTTGGAACTCAAAATTAACACTCTTCATGACATCACTGTTAGCTAAGTTGTTACTCCCTCTTTGAGAAAAAGAAGAAGCGACAGGATAAAAGGCTACCATTTAAGATGACAGTTTGTTTTTGTAACTATGGATTTTTTCACTCATTCATTTTACAGGTATGCCAGTGGAAACTTATACACCTTTGACAGCTTGTTTACACTGCTGATAGGACAGAAGGTTGAGAGTGAGTTGGGCTGCTCCTCGTGCATTGGAGAAAGTCCAGTTTAATAATATCTAGAAAGATCTAGTGTGCATAGGCCTGGAAGCCAGAAACATTTGACATTGATCCTGTTACTGTAAGTTATAAAGTTATTTTCAAAGGAAGTAGTGGATAAGGGTTTTTAAAACTTACTTTTATTTCTCAAAAACCTTTTAGTTTTAGTGGGAAGTAGGGGAATATTCTGATACTCTAAAATGGTCACTCATTCACAGTGCCCTAAGATAAATGTAATTTAACATACAGAAGAAAGAAATCTTAGCATGCATTTAAAATTTTAATTAAGATATGAAATATAAAACAGATGAGGGGGTATGGTACAAGTACATGCACACAGTGTTAAGGATTAAATATAATCTTCATTACCGGTGCACAATTAACAACTTTTCAATCTTTTTCTGGGAGGAACCACCAAGTATTACATACTTATGTCTAAAGACTTGGTTAGTTCAGTAAAATCTCATACCCCACACACAGCATTTTAGTAACTTCATAATCCCTGAAATTCATATGTCTTTATATAAGGCATTGCAAGTTATGGGCAAGACCATTTTCAATCTGTGGAAACAAAAATCTGCTATAACATTTTCTGTGGACTCCCGGATGCTTGATTTCATAAATAACTCTTTTCATAAATAACTCTTTTCATCATCTAAGCCTGGTCCATGTACCTGCATGGCATCAAGGAGTGAATCTCTAATCCCTTCTTCTCTTGGAGGTGATAAGATGCAGTCTTTTAGGAATTTTTATCTACTAGAGGTTCTCTGCACAAACAACTGCCTATTGCTTGCACTGTTCTATAGATTTTCTATTTTGAGTTGTTTGCTTCTTGTTATGAAAAAGGGAATATAAGATCTCACAAAGTACTTACTGTGTCATAAAGGGTAGGGCAACATTAAATGGGATATTTTAATTTGGTAAATTTTATTTCATTCAGACACTCACAGTTTTGAAGCTTTTTGAATAAATGAGATACAGCCTGAAGGGCAGAGAAATGAAGGGCAGAGAAATAAAGGGCAGAGCTAGGTCTGCAAGCAAGAGTTTTGCTTTTAACCTCACAATCTGAGAGACTCTTCATACACATGCATCATACAGCAAAGATATAATTTGGCGAAAAGCCAGTGTCAGACTTTGATGTAAACCCATCTCAATACGATGTGCCATAGATCACAAATCCTCAACAGCATTTTATTTAAACTATCTAGCAATGTTTGAGAAATGATAATTACAAATCTTCATAAAATGCAAATTTAATTTTGCTTTAGCATTTGATAGCTGTATGAGTCTTTTCTACAAGCTATTTTTGTATTTCTGAAATGTGTCAGAGTGACAGTGCAAGAATCTAATGTCTTTTATCTAGACTCTGAACAAACAACACCCACAGCAGCACTGCAGGCTTCCTGACATTACCCTGTCAAAGACTTGTCTTCAGCACCATTTTGGAAGAATCAGTGATAGAGGTTGACGCAGTTCAGCTTCTGCTTGTTCGAGCCTCAGCCTCCTTGCTGAAACTGCCAATCAGAGAATGTACTAGTCACAGAATGCCTGAAACTGCATTGTTCTTCAATGTAGTCCAGCAAAAAAGCTATAGAATAAAGCAAACAGTGGTGCTGCTTGTTTGCCTAAAATTGTACAACCAATCTAAAACTGAAACATCTCATAAGCACCTTATCAGTTCCTTGGCTTATCCACCTCCCGTGGCTACATTCCCTGGAAAAGACTGGCATATCATAATAAGTAAATTTGTCCTTCTGGATGGTAGGGCTGTGACAAGATATGTGTAATCACCCTAATAAATGAAAGTAGAAAAGATGATTGTGATGAAGAATAGAATTACCACCTACAAAAATATGTATGATGGATATATGGAGAGTGTAACTATCTAGCCCCTTAGCAGTGGATGAATAAATGTTATTTTCCTTCTGTGACTGAAGTGTTTGAACTCTTTGGAATTCCTCACTCTTACTTATTTGTCCTCAAGGGTTTGATACCTGTTTAATTATGGTTTTTCTAAGCACTTATGAGTAATAAAATGTCCTGCTCCAATCACTGTAGGAGAATCAGAAACTGCAAGATGGATGCTCAATAGTGGAGTTGAAAGCAGTTATGCACAGTTGTGACTGGGAGGGACCTCCTGATTCATGAAATGCAGTTCCCCACTAGCTCAGGCAGTACAAATCATGTAATTACTTCCCTAAACATATTCAGGCCTATCTGAAAAGCAGAAAGTTTCACTTTGGGGTTGTTTGGTTTATTCAATTTTGCTCATCAGGAAATCTGATTAGTAAGATCACAGTTCTAAGTATTTAGATGATTCTTCTAATTTCTGGTCCCAAGTCAGCTAAAAATCACCTGACGTTAAGTGAAAAGTATCTGTATGGAAGAAAAGGCTGAATTTTGCATACCAGCAACAATATCCTGTACCTGATGTCTTGGTTGGCTTTCCCTCATATTAATTTTTTAAACAAAAATTTTTGAAGACCTAAATAACATTGGGATTCTTCTTCAGTAGGCCATGAACAAACCTACAGAGAAATATAATTTAAAAGTCAGATTAGAAGTAAAATACTAAAATTGACAAATATACAGAATAATAAAGAAAATTATCATACAAAATGAGCAATAGGGTATAATGTGAGAGAGACACCAAAATGGTTATGCAGTTGTGGGGATGAACCATGGCCATACTAGTTAGTGGTTGCACATCTGTGCTTTCATCTGTATTGCCAGAGAAATAGATAGAGTTCATATTTATGCAAGGATTTAGAAAACATTTAGGTTAACATTGTTTTACATCACTACTTTGGCCCGCTGTTGTTTAACTGGGAAAAATAAGAGCAATATATATTGACAATATTGGATATTTTTCAGAGTCAAATTATGGTCTTTGAAACTAGATGTTTTCATGCACCAATGTTTCTCATTGAAGATTGGCACATGGACTCCTGATAGAGATAGATAAGAAGTATGTTTATTGCTTTAGAGATGAAAAAGCAAAAGTAAATATTTGTTTTCTTTCTTTCCTGTGCATTCAGTCAGTTATATGTTGCCCTTTGCTTTTAAATCAGAAAGATGCTCTTCCAAAATCCTCTTATGACTTAAATGGAAAGAAACTATGTTTGTTAAAAATAAAAAAAGAGGAAAAAATACTTAAAAAAAAATTGTGCTGATGATCCTTAACTTACATGTTAGTACATGACTGTCAATATATAGAGGTAAGTTTCTATGTATTAATGTAAGCTAGCGCACAATTTTCTTTTTCTTGTTCCTGCAGAAAATGGTACTTGGCTAGAGTTTCAATGCTCAGAATTCTGATTCCCATTATTAGTGAGTTTATACTAGGTCCAGGGAAACTATTACTGGTCTTGGCTCTTCTCTCCTGGAGATTTCTGTCTTTTCAGCAGTGATGTGAATGTTTGTTCTTGCCACAGCAATTTAGACCCGAATGTGTTTCTGCAAATTGCTAGGCTGTAAGATGTTGCAACTCAGGAACAGACATGATACTTTCTAGGGGGACAACAATAGCTTTTAGATTCAATAACAAAAGAGCTGTTCCACCATCAGAGCTCAAAGGCAGTGAATTTGCTCACAGCTGGAAATCCACTGTCTTCTCTCTGGACTGTGACAGGAATTTATCTGAAAACAATTACATTTAAAATGTATAAACCACCTAGGGAATAGAAATGAAATTAGTGAGGACTTCCATCACATTTTTCTAACTATTGGACTAATGCCATTTTCTGCCTTTTTAAAATTCTTTTTAAAATATTTTTTTTTGGCTATGATTTTATTGAGTGAAAATTGGCTTCAAGGTTTTGTATTAAATTAAGCAAAAAGTTAAGATAAAATCTTAGCAGCCATAAGCAAATTTCATTTGCACTTCCCTGGTAAACCATGGAATGCAACATGGTCTATTTTCTTCACTATTACACTATCAATTTGAAACAGGACTGATATTTGCTTAGATTTGTAAGTATGTTCATGTGTTTATAAACTCTGAATTAATATGATCTGAAATTCCAGTGATTTTGCAGAAACGTATGGAGAGTGCCTCTCTCTGGCTTTATCCCAAAAATTAAAAAGAAATGAACACTCCCATAACTATTTTTACTCAGTTTCAAGGATACAGGTTACATAGTTTTAGGCCTGTGCTACTGTAGAAGACTGTATAGAAGATTCAGACTAGTCCTCCTAGGGTAAGTATCCAAATTCTTAGGAAGAGAGGTAACACTTCAGAAGTTGTTTTTCTTCTAGAAGGAGAAGCTGGAATGACTTAACTGGTTTAAATCCCATACTAAAAGTAAATTTTATCTCTTCTAACTTTGTATATTAAATATTAAATATCCTCGAATCTCTTTACCAGCAGAGATGTACATGACTCTGGATACCTTTCTCAGGATGAGACGAATCACACTTTCAAGGTGATGCACTGATCCTGAGGGCTCAGTTCAGCTGGCCACTCTGAGGCTGCTTTTACCTTTTGAGACAGCCTAGGGCAGAAACAGTGCAGACACAGCTGAGAAAGGCACTGCCTCTCTTCAACACCAGAAAACAGCAGGTGTCTCAGACCATCCTGGTGTAACTGTGTAGCCTTGGCATTGCCATGGCTAACAACTGGCCATTGGCTTTGTACTGAGTTTTCAAGCCCTCTGGACAGGTACTCATCAAATTTGCTGTCTGAATGTTTCCTTACTTGCCTGCAGCTGTTTCGCTCAGTTTAGCTGTGAGGAGGTTTTTTTCTGACTGACTATGGCAAATTGGGTTTACTAACATTTATCTCTGCATGAGACAATCATAGTTTTCTATAGACAGCAGTAAAAAGCAGTTATTCCATGTAGAATGAGATATTTATGACTCTAAGTCTATAATGTCATGTAGAGAAATACAGGTTGAGTGCAATAGCAAAGAAATGCAGACAGGGTGTGGTGTAGAGGAGCACAGACATGGGATGCTAAAAGACAGGGCACAGGGTTGGTACTGGGTACTCCATGGCTCTAAACAACTGACTCATGGTCAGTTGAAGAAATGCAGACCTGGAGTAGGACAAAATTGGTTTTAAGGGTCAAAAAGCAAACCAAGAGGTATTCCCTAACACATGTAAATGGTGCCATGTATAGTAAATTCAGATGTAATCTGGAACAACAGATAAATGAAGGAAGAGCAAAGTTGTTAGCAAACATATAAAAATGACATAAAATGAATCCTGAGGTGAGAAAGAATAAAGCATCTTCTACTTGGTTTGCTGCCTGTGCCTGATGGCAGGAGAGGCAGGGCTTCAGCATCTCCTGATGAACTTCTTCTGGGCTCCAAAGGGTGTGACTCCACCAGTCTATTCCCTTTTCACTGTCCCTGTCACTGTAGAATCTCTCTACTTCTTCCTTGAGCTCTGTCACCAGGCACAGCAAATCATTCACCTGCTCTCATATGCAGGTGTGACTAGCACTGTCCTCTGAAACTAAGGCCAAACCAAGGCACTCAGTGCTCAGTGACCTGCACAGCTGTGTCCTGCACAGAGGGTCCTGTCTGGCTCACAACATTCCTCCTGGGAGCGGCAGCAACAGTTTTCACTTGCGTAGATACCATTGCTGGGCCTAACTGAGCTGCAGGAAAAAAAAAGAAAGCAACAACAAAGAAAAAAGAAAGCAGGGTGGCTGTACCTTTCCTGCTCGAACTGCCTGTGCTCACTACCCTCCCTGCTGTGCCCGCTCTGCCCGCAGCCCTCCGGTCACTGTGCTCCTGGGGTGGGTTAAATCTCCCACCAACAAGCACCTCCCGCCCCGGTCAGCTGGGAGAGCCTCCCACAGGCAGCTGAGCTCAACTCCAAATGCTCCAAGTGTTTTATTGTCCCTAATGTTGAGTCCACCTGCTAAAAGTGCGTGGCTAAACTTCCGTGGGCACTATGGCCACTCCATCCATTGCACCAGTGTCATTGTCGATGAAGATGCAAGGTGAATCAAGGAGATCCTGTGGGTCAGGAGTACACCAACCAGTTTCACTGCATGGTCCTGTAAACTTTTATGCCAGCACACACAGGAAAGACAGTGACATTGAGAGAAGCAGGAAAATCAGAAACTGCCACTGAGAAAGACCTCTGTGTGACCTACATTCAAGAGACTAACAATTGATTCAGACTGCTTGACAAACCTGGAGAGACTTCGTTGTGACACCTACATTAGGCATGTACAGCAGGGGATCTTAGCACAGCCTCTGCACTGTGAGGGGTGATGAGATGCATCGACTGAGTCCTCCCAACCACAGAAACTCAGCATGAGCTTCCTCTTCAATGTGAGCTGGAAAAGAGCTTCATGGGGAACCAGGTATATTGTCTCTAGCATTTCACATTAAAAAGTTACAAAATAAAACAAAATCTAAAGTTTCTAACTTCCAGATATGCAAATTTTATCTGGCAAAATTTGTTAATGTATCACTGTGAAGAATCAAGAGTTAGAGCTTAATTAATACTTTGCAGAGATTTTTCAAGAAGGGTTTTATTGGAGTCACACTAGCTTTTTAGTGTAATGTAGTTAGAAACAACTTTTGCTTTATTTGTATTATAATCAGTTGTGTCTCAGAGCACGTAGAAAAAGCATCATCTGCTGAACAAGATTAATGTTTACATGATTATTAGAGTAGAACTGCACTTGAAAAAAAAAGAAAAAGCAGAGATAGTTTCAACCATTTATTTTAATTCATGATCCTGAGAAAATGCTAAGGAAATATTAAGGTTAATTTGAAATCTTTGATAGATTAATCTAAACACTGCTATAATATGAACAAAAATATTATCTTAGTAAACATAAATATAGAGGTACAGAGAAATAAACAATATATATGAGCATCTATCTATAGAAAAGAGGAATACAAAGATAACCTTTTACATGGCTGAAGTTATGCTTCATCTTTTATTAGTTATGAATGAAAAAATGATATTTGCTTCCCAAGGAAGTAGATGCTTTTTGTTCTGTTTCACCAGCTACACATAGGAAAGCTGTCACCTTGAAATGTTTACTTAAAGTGCTAAGATATTAGTTATGAGAACAAGTACTTTGGTACCTTTTCCCCAGGAGATACAAGTACCTTTACAAACAAGGGTACATCTAAAGAGAATAGAAATGAACACTCAAATATAGAATCATTTAGGCTGGAAAAGAACCTTAAGATCCTCGAGCCCAACTCATGACCCAACACTGCCAAGTCCAATGAACTCATGACCCAACACTGCCAAGTCCACTGCTAGACCGTGTCCCTAAGTGCCACATCTACGTGCCTTTTAAATATCTCCAGGGATGGTGATTCAGCCACTTACTTCCCTAGGCAGTCTGTCCCATTGCTTGATAACCCTTTCCATGAAGAAATTTTCCTAATATCCAACCTAAACCTTTCCTGGCACAACTTCAGGCCATTTTCTCTTGTCCTATCACTTGTTACTTGGGAGAAGACACCAACCTCCACCTAGCTGTAACCTGCTTTCGGGAAGTTGTAGAGAGTGTCCTATCACTTGTTACTTGGGAGAAGATACCAACCTCCACCTAGCTGTAACTTGCTTTCGGGAAGTTGTAGAGAGCAATGAGGTCTCCTGTCAGCCTCCCTTCCTCCATGCTAAACACTCTCAGCTCTGTCATATACTACTCATAAGACTTGTGCTCCAGACCCTTCAGCAGCTTTGTGGATACAGGTGTTTTTACAATCTATTGACACAGTCTCCAGTTTAGTCTTTTTTTTTCCTTTTTCTCATTCTGGCTTCTCTAACACATTCTGCATGTTTCTGCTCAGTGTTATTCCTCATTTGACTGTTTGCTTTAACACAGGTAACATTCATAGTTTTAGGTTGGTTTTTTTCCCCAGTTTCCAAACTTGGACCTATGCTTGAACATCCTGCCATGTTTCCACAGCTTCTTGCATTGATACCTCCCTTGCAAGGAAACCTTGAGAATGTTGTCAAAGGGCATTGCTTCCCTTCTCCTTGATCTGAGCTCTTTTACTGATTTTATATAGTTCTTTAAGAAACTAGAGTCTTTCTTTGTAGCATAGTAGATATGATGAAAGGATCATGATGAAGCCTGGCAAATGTATGAGTCTAAGTTTATGTGGAGTGTGTGATGATACCTAGAGATGGATTGAACAAGAGACTGAATGAGGTCTCATGGCTGAGTGGTGAGTAACAGATCTCCAGCCGTGACGTTATTTTATTCATATTGTCACTAGTTTGTTCATATATGTCTGGGAAAGAGAGACCTAATTTCCCACTCCAGAAGGAATCTTAGAAATTATTCTGTGTAGGTACATTGTCAAAGATAAGGGGAACAGGCCATGGGAAAAAAACCCAAAACAGGAGTAGTAGCACAGACTAGTAATTAATATGTACCTGAAGAGGTCTTAGGACTAATCAGTATTTGAAAATGAGGCTTGTGTTTCTGAGGTGCTATAGAATAAACTTTTATTCTTCATAAGGTCTTGAATAACACATAAAAATGAGGAATGAAAACAAAGTGCTTCAGGATATAAGTCATAGAATCATAGAATTTAAGGGTTGGAATGGACCTTACAGATCATCTAGTCCCAATGTTCCCTGCCATGGGCAGGGACACTTCCTCACTAGACCAGATTGCCCAAGGCCTCATCCAACCTGACTTTGAACACTGCCAGGGTTGAGACATCCACTACCTCCCTGGGCAGCCTGTTCCAGTGTCTCACCACCCTCACAGTAAAACACTTTTTAGTAATATCTAACCTAAATTTTCCCTCCTTCAGTTTGAACCTGTTACCCCTTGTGCTATCACTTATCACTGCAGTTCCTAACAGAGTCCCTCTCTGGCTCCCCTGTAGGCCTCTTCAGAGACTGGTAGGCTCCTATGAGATCTCCACACAACCTTCTCCAGGCTAAACAGCCCCAACATCCTCAGCCAGTTTTCATAGGGGAGTTGCTCCAGTCCTGCTATCAACTTCATGGGCCTCCTCTGGACTTGCTCAAACAGTTCCACGCCCTTCTAAATTCTAAGTAATGCATATTTGTGGATTTTTTTTTCTGCGTTTCTGTATCTCCTATTCAGAGTTTTATTCCATGTTCACTGAAGTGAGTGATACTGGTCATTGTTCCAAAAAACCACTATTGCTGAACTAGATTGATTACTGGTCTGAGAAAAGAATGAAATCACATTTTCTTTCCCTGAATTACTAATGTCATAATTTCAGTGTATGCTGAGAGAACAAGACAAGGGAATTTGAAAGATTGACTTACAAAACCTACAAAAGAAAAAAAGAGGTCAAGCAAGATGCACACACTGGCACAAATGTCTATTAGTGATGTTTATCTGGGCGTGAAATTACTTGTAGGAATGTTCACTTGCTTTTCTAAATTTTATATATCTTTACCTGTATATCATACTGCATGTTATACTGTGTGCATTAATGGCTAACACATACATTTGTGAATAAAAATATTTGAATATGCATCTTTATATATCTCATATAAGAGTAACTTTTTTAGTTGAAGAAGAATTCTAGATAAAGTATGAGTGCATACAATACTGTACAGTTTCTTTTTTCCTCTTGGCAAGGACTGCAAAGGAGAAATAACTACAAAATATTCTTAAATACTTTCTGGTTAAAATGACATAGGAATTAGTCATGGCAGAATAATCAAATCTTATAACAGTAATATATAATATACCATTAGTACTGTGGAACATTTTATTGTGCCTCATCTTATGAAGCATACGATCCTGCTGTGATTCAAATTTGCACTCATGTGTCACCACTGCAACTAGGTATCTAAGCTCCTGATAATATTGATGGAGGCTTGGTATGTGATTCATGGACCCACATGTGCATATCTAGACCTATGTGAGATACACAAGGATGTCCCACTTAGCTGCCAGGTGCCACACCCCATGGCTCCCATTTAATGAAACCTCTGGAACTTCCCACAAGTCCTGCATTATGTATGCCAGCCCCATGAGTATGTTCTGGATAGTCCAAGAAATCTTAGGTGGCATCGATCATTTGGTTTTGGGCAACTGAGTTGCTTTTCTTAGGTGTCTGTCCTCACATGATCTGAATAATGCACTGGCATTCATTGATTGTGTTGACAAAGGGCTCTGGTCACTCACCCAGAGAAAGACCTGAGGCCGTTCAGAAGAGTAGTGAACACCAGGTGGGTGTTTTCTACAGCATCTTAAGGGGCACTCATTGCTGGTATTTTAGCAATTTAATCCAGTGACTACAGTAACAGTTTAGAGACATAGAGCATGTATGTAAATAGCTGTATATAGACATGTAGATTAAGATACCGTAATCCAACACTGACTTTTAACCTTGCTATTATCTCTAGATAAAATGCAGTTATATGTGTAGCTTCATATCTATTTGTAGTATCTAATATGTAGTTTATCTGAACTATGAAAAATAATTCCTACTAAAATTAACTGAGTTTACACTCTGGTGTTTCTTTTTCCTTTTTGGAGAAAGGCAGAAGGGCAAATTCAATATTTTGTCTTTTACAGTGATCACATCACAGAAGGCAGGACTTTAAATATAAAACTCATAAAATGCTGAGCAACTGTTTCATCCTCTGCTATTAGTTATATGTAGGATTGTGAATAGCAGCACAAAGTCCACATGGAGACCAATTATTCCTAGTTTACCCAAGTGGTTGATACTGCTTGATTTTTTCATTAATATCCTGATTGGTCCAACAGAGTGCACTCTCAGCAAGTCTCACAAAAGATACAAAAATGGCAGGAATATGTAATACACATGGGAATTTTCATTCAGAGGAACCCTGACAAACTGAAGGAATGACTTGATAAGAACCTCAGAAAGGTCAAGAAAGGGCAATGCTAAGTAGTCCACCTGAGGAGGAATAAACCCATGCACCAGTACAGGTTGATGCATGCTGGGTGGAAAGCAAGTTTGCAGTGAAGGACCTTGTGGTCCTGATGGACAAGCTGAACATGAGACCACAATGTGTCCTAGCAACAAAGACAAGGAACTACCTCCTGATCTGAATTAGGAAAATTGTTGTCAGCAGGCCAAAGGAAGTGATGCAACCTCACTGTTCAGCACTAGTGAGACCACATCTACAGTGCTGTGTCCAGGTCTGGGCTACCAAGGACAAGGGCAAGAGAGACATGGACATATTGGGTAAAGTCCTGTAAAGGTCCATGAAGATTTTTAAGGTATGTGAACAAATCTTATAGAACGAGAGGCTGAGACAGCTGGGTCTGTTTGGCCTGGAGAAGAGAACAAGTGGGAAGGGATCTTATCAAGAGGTATAAATACCTGATATGGGGGAGTAATGAAGGTGGACCCAAACTCTTCTCAGTGGTGCCCAGTGACAGTACACAATGGGCATGACAGGCAGTGGCCACAAACTGAAATACAATACATAACATTTAAATACAAGAAAAAAACCTTCCGCTGTTAGTGTTCAAGCACTGAAACAGTTTGCTCAGGGAGTCTGTAGAGTCTCAATCCTTAGAGACATTCAAATACCTAAGTTGGCCTAAGGCAACTTGCTCTGAGTGAATCTGCTCTGAGCACAGGGTTGGTCTAGATGATCTCCAGGTGCCCTTTCCACAACTTGGCAATACTGTGATCTCTTTTTTACAAATTGCTTTTAAGAGAAGAGATTATCATAGACAACCTATTTTTAACATAAAATATTATAGAAGAAACCATGATTTTGCATTACTATACAGGTGTTTAAAAACCTTAAGGTAAAATATTACACAAAAATCTTTGTTAATATTCAGGCTTAAGATCAGAGGCAGATATTATACAAGATATCATAAATATT
Organism: Acanthisitta chloris; assembly: GCF_000695815.1. NCBI lineage: Eukaryota > Metazoa > Chordata > Aves > Passeriformes > Acanthisittidae > Acanthisitta > Acanthisitta chloris. The sequence goes on along the minus strand of NW_008666299.1, from coordinate 9,045 downwards.
GTTATATGCACAAGATCCCTTATTCCAGGCTTGTGACTGGGGATAAATAGATGACAAAGAGATACATATATCAATCCAGAGCTAAGCAGTTACCAAAGACTGAGAAGTAGTGTTACCAAACTAATCAGCATAAATGTCATATAATCAGCCATTGTTGTACATCCTGCTCCAGCTGTGTGTAAAGTGTTGCCATCGTTGGTTTGATGGATTTGCTTTACGTCACTGAGGTTCGTCTTGTCTGGCATCCCTGCTGAGACAAATAAGAAATAAGTATGATGCATGGCTTGTCACTACTGGCAACATGTTATAGCTAGAACAAATTTAAATATCCTCAGCACACAGACTGTCACAGTTTAGTTTCTAATTCTCATGCCACTGCCAAATTCAAAATCCTTTATAATTGCATCTAGAAACACACACTGTACTATATGACTATTCATTGTTGAAAGCAGTTCTGAGGTCTGCCAGCTCTGAACAAAGTTGTTCTTGTAGAAAAAAATCTCAACAAACATTTGCAGAGTGAAGTGAACAGCTTTGCAAGTCCCAGTAGTACCTAAAACTCCACTGCTCACATATTTCTTGGATTTGAAGAAAAAGAGAAATAATTTTATGAGAAATTGGTTGTGTCTAAGTCCCAATATTATTCCAAAATAGCATATACCTGATGGAAGGTATGTAGCAAGATATACATGTTGCTTTATAAAACCTCCATTTTAGTACAATTTAAACAGTGTTTATAACATTGTGAAGCAAAATTGTAAAGCTAACTTTAAACAGGAACTCTTTCACTGAGTTCACAGCTGAATATTTGTACTTTTTTTTGGACCAGGATAAATATTTCTCCATCTCAAAACAGTACTTTGAATGGAACAAGGATGTAATAACCCATTATATTTCCTCTGCCTAGCTAAACGTCGGATACATAAGGTCTTGGAGACACATTGAAATTTGGTGGCTTTTTCAGCTGCTTATATTTGCTATGCATACTTCCAGACTAACTGTCTTATCCCATATAATAACTTGTGGCATGCCACTATCAATCAAAATTAACAAGTCTAAATTCAGTGTTATTACATACAACAAATATTGACATTGTGATTACACTGAGACTGAAAAAAGCTTCATATAAAGCAAAGTCAATATTTATGTAATTAGGTCAATACATATATAATTCAGAAGGTAAACTCTACTGCTGGAACAGCAGCATTAGAAAGAAGCTCAGCTCTACTGAGCTGACATATTGATTTTACAGTCTGAATTTCTGCATTAGTATTCATTGTTTAGGTACTTCTTTCCTCTCTGTATCATTAAGAAAGAAGAATAAACAAGTGAATCTTTCTCTTTTTTTATTATTCAAAGAAATTATGATAAAGTTTAAGTGCTTTAGTCATGGTGTTATCTTCTTTGTTAAGCTGGTTTAACAGAAGCTGTAGAGAATCCTCATTTTTAAAAAGAACAACTTCTTTAGTGCTTGTGTTAAAAGTACTCTTTTCTCTAAAAGCAGCTTGAAAGCTGCTCTTCCTGAACTTCTGCTCTATGTACTCAAATATTCTTCCTGCAGCTTTGAAAAAATGCATTAAAGGAAGAGTCAGCTAAAGTCAATCATGTTGTCTGAACAAAACCTGCTAGAATGAATTTGTCATCTTTGCTACTGTACTTAGCAGAATACACTTCTATTTTGTGTGAATTTATCAATCCAGTTCTCCTGCCTGGAATTTGTGAAAAATTAGCTCCACGAGTACAATGCAAGTGGACATGCAAGAAGGAAGAGTGACAATAGATGTTGAGGAGGGAATACAACCTCTCTTTATCATGCACATTCAGCCACCTGTCTAGGAAAGGAGCAGTCACTCAGTGCTTCACTGAAGTTGGGTGGATCATCAGTATCAAGGTATATCAAGGTGTTTTTTTCAGGGAAATTTTGTAAGTAGAACAAGTGAAAAAAGAATAAAATAAAGGGTTGTGCATAATTTCTCCAGAAATTTAGTGATGTAGTCTCATATTAAAAAGGACTAATTTCAACAGAGAGTAAAAAATTCAATTCTCAACTATACAACAAAGCAGTTCACTTAGTGCTATAGGTACAACGCTGTAGATTTGTCCCAGTATATTTACATATATGTTATCACAGTAGTGAAAGATATGTCCTTATCAAGGATATCACTTATAAAAGCTAATTGTCATAAAAAGAAAAGATATTCCTAGATCTTGAAACATGTAGAAATGACCATCTTCAGTTAGAGTGTGTGTTCTGAATCTGAAGGCAATGTGACTAGATGTTAATTACTGACTGGAGAGTCAGGTTTTGTTTCCAGTAACATTTTAATTTACAATATTACGGAAAACAGGAAAAAGAGATTTTTGTTTTAGAGGATTTTTTTTTTCCTTTTCTTTCCAGCCTTAAATTAAACTGCAGACTTTGGAATTTCCCATGAAATCAGAAAACAGTATTTTAAGAAAATGTTCAAACTTACCAATTTATTTTCCTTTGATCAATGAAAATGATCTAAAGCATCTAAATCTCTGACATTAAATGAATACACCATTAGGATTGCAGTGTAAACATACATCAAAACTTTCACTTATTCAGCCCTATAGGTCTATGCCACAACTTTATTGAAATAAGAAGTTCAAAAAATGTATATAGATATCATCCAGTGAAAAGAAAACACTAAAAAGAAAACTATTCCTTAAAAAATTTATCTTTTCCCTCCAGAATGCTATGCTGTTGGGTTTTTTTTAGGTAGTTCTACTAAGTATAACTATAAATTTAATTTCTACACCTAGGCTATATTTTCTATTTAAATAAGTAGGTTCTGTTGTCCATTATGCATCAGGATTTAAACATATCTGCCACCTTTCATATATCATAATCAGTAATGGAAGTGACCCTTTCCTCTAAATGAATTTAACTTTCAGAGTTCGCAGCATACTTGCAATGAGAGCTATCCAAACATTTGTAGCTGAACAGACCAAAAATAAAGCAAACTTGATTGGTTTTAGTCTCCCCACATGCCTGAAGCTGGAATTATGTTATAGAAAAGGCATTTAAGTTTCCCAAATAATTCAAATGATCTCTGATAAAGGTCTAGTTTAGTATCAAAATCATACTAGAACTAATATTTTGAGTGGAAAATGGCAATATTCAGAAGTCTCAGCTGAGATTCAGAGGATTTTTTTTAATAATTTCATCAGAGCACAATATAAATAGCATGGTAGTTAAAATCCAAATATAATGTTTGCATAAGCCTATATAAAGCAAAGCTGACAAGTATCACATACCTGTCCCCACCATCAGCTCTGAAACTCAGTGTCTGCAATATAAAATATTGTCCTGCTCTGATTTAGAAAAAAATAATCAGTAAAAGAATTTCACCAAACATTGTGATGAATGATACAGCATCCCAGTATAGCATAACAGCTGCAGAGTATTTTTAATGCTGTTTAACATGTTCTAAAGATATTTAAGCTTGTGAGAGGTAATGGTACTGGCAGCTCTGAGAGCTAACCTGTTGTGTTCTCTAGAATAACTGCAGCAACAATACAATTTCCTTCCAATACTCAGCAAGAACCTTTAACCTTGATTTAAAAAGTCAAACCTAAAGTCATGGGAGATTTTCATTTGACGTAGAGCTTTTATTCCTAACTACAAAATATCATGAAAATGTTTCAAAACCTAGTTATACTAACTAAATCACAGAGCTGTGTTTAAATACCTGAGACATGCTTCAGTTTATGCGTAGTGGTTCCTATGAAAATTTTCAGTTCCTACTTTAAATAATATTTATATTCCTTTACTGAGGAACAGCTATATGTGAGAGAAAAATACTGAGTATATGTCAAATATTTCCCCAGCTACTGTATTTAAGCCATTATTTTCAAAACATCACAAAATGCTTATGAGTATCAAGTGCATAGAAAGGAAAATAGAAACAACTGGCTACCTCTACTATTATTCAGACTCTTCCATGTCTTTCTATTCAGACTCTTCCAAGTGAAGTTCATGTGATGTTGTTTATGAAGTCTTAATGAGGGGAGGAAAAGATGTGTGAGAACTATATTATGAAGGGTAACTGGCAAAGCAATATTTTCTGGAGATTGCTTTCATATTTTTATCACAGCATCTGAAGGGATGTCCCTAAAAGGAAAGCATATGCTACATTATGCTTGAACATATGTCCTTCTTATAGCATTGCATGTATTCATCCTCTTCAGTAAATCTGTGTATTTATGATACAATGCAACTTTTGCCCTCCATTACACAGTAGGTGAAATGGAAAAGAGCAGCATCATTGGCATGGGTGGTTGCTGAGTTTCCTTCCAACCTCAACAATTCTGTGATTCTATAAGTATTAATGTTTCACAATTCAGGACTACTCTGGACCCCAACCAGATTTCCATAAGAAGTACTACAGAGGGAAGCAGCCTACATTGCTTTACCATTCCTCAACTATGTTGCTTTTGAAGACGTGAATAGTGAGAGGTATATGAGAACTTTCTGCTGAGAAGTAAGTCAGGAATCAACCTAGTGAAAAATGTATCTTTGCTTAATTTTGTTTAGTTTTCATTTAATGAAGGAGAAATTAACAGTTGATCCACAAAGGCTAAAGGAATGTCACAATTTTCAGGCACTTTTTCCACTGAAAGTTTAGGGATCCTTAGGCTTTAATATTAAAGAAAAATCTGTTTCTAACATTACATATGTTTACCATATCTGAATTATAAATCCATTTACTCAGCTGAATTTCTTAATACTTCAAATTTGTCTTTCAGTGAAGCTCCATTTGCTTCATGGTTCATGAACAAAACCCCAGAAGATCCAAATTTATTCATTTAGAACAAATAAAGGATTTTGCATTATGCAACCTATTGTTACATAAACATACACATAACTGTTGCCCTATCAATGAAATCTATGAACTGGCACAGAAAACAGCCTTCACTGATAATATGTATCACTCCAATCACCTTGTGTCTTTCTGTTAGGTTCAAGATCTTAACTTGGGTGCAATAAATTATATGTTTCATTATGTCAACTCCAATAGCTTGTCAGTAAAGGTAAGGTGCAAGACACAATAAGGTTCCAACCCAAAATTAATAGACTTTTCCAAAAGAGTAATCCCTCTGTTTCCCTATTTGAGTCTGTCTGTGACTGTTGCTTGATGCTTTTGAGGTGGGAGAAACAATAAAATGAAAAAGTAAAAGAATCAATTCATTGGGACCCCTAACTTCTGGCATCCAGTGATTAATGTGTACCTTGGAACATACAGATATTGTCTTTATAAAGAAGGGTGAATGATTCTCACAATTCTCATGAATTCATGCTACTTCTTTTACAGCCACTTTGCCTTATGCAGGAAGAAACCCAACAAAAAGGAATGAAAAGCCAAAACTAAAAAAACCCCAACAAGCTAAAAATGTGCTTACACCTTCTCAGCTGTATGAGATCACTTTTAAATATGAAGGCCAGAGTCCTTCAAATACATCCATTAAAAACAGTTCAGCATACTTTTTTAAAAGTCACATATGAGCTCATACTTTGGCAGAGCAAAATTTCATCTGCTTTGCTATAGTTGTTATATGGTTCAGTTTGTGTCAGAAATGTTAAGCTTAAGTGTGAGCACCACCCTGAATGCAGCAGAGTAGCATTGTGTTGATGCTGAAGTGGTAAGCCTAAGAAGATAATAAGAGATAATATGTAAGTTGTCATTAATTCCACTTAGTTTTTCATAGCTTCAGAGTCTACAGCTACACCTTGGGTTCATTTGGTTAAACATAGCCATCTACAGACATTTTAGGTGTAGGAAAGAGGGGTAATCACACTTGGCCTACATCTGCTTATCCAAAAGCAGCCTAATTTTTATAAAACACTTTAAGAATGTCTTCAACATCTTAGAGAATCTCCCATGACTTTTGGCACTTCTGTTTAGACAACTGACCCCCTGCATCAAAGTAAGTTATGGCAGCTCCCATTACAATCAGTGCAGAGAAATAAGGAAATGCAGAAGGAGGAGATAGAATACTCAGATGTAGATATTTGGTCTGAATTTGGATGCATAGATCCTACACTTAGCCACATAACAGGCTCAACAAGGAGTGACCTTATTCCTTACTGTTGTACTTTATATTTTTGTTGGAAAACTAAAACTAAATGCTGAATCATGTAGCTCTGGCAAATGGGTTACGTTTTAGAAATTCTAGGTAGGAAAAAAAAGCAACCAAAGAAATAAAAAGAAAGGAAAAATGAAAAGGTTGAATATTGATTGAGTCCATACTTGTTTCACCTCTGGTAGTATATTTTCACTTGTATAGTTGAACCCCTGCCTTTAATCAATTTTGGTTTCAGCGTCTGGTGTTGAAGGCAGGATGAAGGACTGCCATGCCATACTGCCATGAAAATAGTCAATGTCTGACGTGTGCAAACATTTCCAAGAAGCCAGTACTTCATGAAAGTGTTTCCTGCTAAAGTACAGAAAGTGTCACTGCAGCTATATTTACATAGCTAAATATGCATCCCAGAAGGAGATCCTTCAGGAAAAGTGGTGTTGAGTGGCTTATGCCTACTGTGCTCAGGGGCAGCAATACCTAGAAGAAACTGCTAAACAAATCTCCAACACATGGTACAATGCCCTGTGTCTGGTTTAAGCCACACACAGTGATCTCTCTGGCTCAGAGACCCAGTTGTCATTTTGTTTGTTTGTTTTTAGTTCAAAGTGCCTGAAAAAAGCATGAGGGTTGTGCTGCAACCCACCAGGTGGTGTTTTTATAACATGAAACTGAAGGAACACATTACAGGCTCTGGGATATGATATCCAGGCATGGGAAAGTGTTTTGAAAATAAAAGACCTGCTGTTGAGGGACTTGGTAGGACAGAGAAATCCAAGCCTTCAGCCGTCTGGTTTGTGTTGCCTTTTGGAAGTAGGCCTTGGAATGAATTATCCACAGAACTTGACATTTATTTTGGAATGATGGAGATAGTTTTCCTTAATGCTCAGCCATGGAGTGAACAAACTTTCATGCAATGTGGGTAACAGGAGCTGAAACCAGGAGACAACACACAAGCTAAGTTACTCAACAATGCAGGCATAGCCAGTGAACTCACTTAAATTTGGAGAATAGGAAGATTCGATACTGTGATAGAAATTCTAGCAGCAGATTCTTAATATCCTCATGAGTCTCACCACTTAAATTTGGAGAATAGGAAGATTCTATACTGTGATAGAAATTCTAGCAGCAAATTCTTAATATCCTCATGAGTCTCATCTCTGCAATTGACCAGTCATTTCTTTCAGTGAAATGCAGTCATGTGGGTTTTCATGGCTGTTCCTAAGAAAAGTAGCCCAGAGAATCTGTATCAGATCCCAAGCAGAACCTTGAGTATGAGTACCAAAGGACTGAATCTGAGCTATATGCCACAAGGTGATGTGGAACAGGGAGATGATGCTCACTTAGGAGCCAACCCAACTGCAAACATCCGTTCAGTTTGCCTCCAACAGAGGGAGGTCATCAATGACTGGGATTTTTTTGTCCTTATGTGAAGCGTGGTGATAATCAAGCCTCCATTAGATTTCTTTCTCTCTCAGAGTAGATTTCTTGTGCTTTATCCACTCTGTTCTTAAGAGATGGAATTTTCACCCGTTTTACCATGAGAAATATTCCACTGTACTTGCTCACAGCATACTACATTATATGTACACATATTGCTATAGCATGATGCAGGTAAGAACTACTTGAAACACAATGCACTGAACTGTTGCCAGTTTTTGCTCTCTATACACTAAATATAGACACTGTTATGAAGAAAGGTTCTGTAATATCTAACAGGTAATTATTAGGAGGAATAATTTGATCTAAAATCTTTTTTATTTCATATATTCTAACAATCACTGTAATAATACACAAACCAACACAAATAGCAATTATAACTGTACAGGGAATATCAAGATGCAAGTAATCTCATCCACATGTAAAGGAATAGTGTTACTGTTATTGTTAGAAAGAAATTAAGAAACCTGCCTAATGGCATTATCTAAGAGAATTCTGCATGGTTAGCCATACATTAGGATATGAATCCAACATATCATGTTTAACTGCACATATTATATGAAATATGTATACACGAGGAACAGAGTGTAACCAATGATCTTAACATACATCTAGCAAGTCATTCTAACTACTAGAGCAGTAGGCATTAAGTCTCTCCTCTAGTATTTGAAAGTTTTCTTTCAAAGTTAACAGTGGAAATTGTTTCACATTATACATTAATGAACTCAGTATTTCCATTGGGGAAAAGAGCTTTTATGAGTTAATGTAACACAAACAAATGGTGCTGCAAACCAAAACATTTCCATTTGTTTCACATTCTTAAGAATCAGAAAGAGATAACATTATTTGTTGCAATGATTAATATATTCTTTGCTACTTGTAGGTCAGTTTTAGCATATACAGCATACATGCTAAAACTATACTGCTAAAATAGCAAGTATTAGGTGTCTAAAGACTTAGTTTTATTTTGTATACAGAGACTAAAACATAATTAGTTTTCATCTGAGATAGAGACAACCACAGTAACCTTCATTAGATCTATTCCTATTGCTTTCTCAAGCAATAGGTTCTAAATCCATGTTCATTATAAGACATGTTCATTATAACTTCTAGGCTCTAGGGTGCTGGAATCGGAATTGTCAATAATGCCTGTTTTAAATGAAGAAATCCATCTTTTAAATCCTTTTCACTATTGAAGGAGTTCTAACCTTTATCATTAACCTATGCAATGGTTTTGTAATCAATACAAAATTCAAATAAAGCTAAAGTCCCATAAATCAGACTGTGTAAAAGTAAGCAAATTCTTCATTCTTTGAATTTTCATCGTATCAGTACATGTTTCCTTCCTGTGAGATAGATGTCCAGATGTCCCATATAAATTACCATCCTTTGAACAATTTACCCATGATACTTTTCTTTTTCTTTTTTTATCCATTTAGTTGTAAGAGATTTATAATCAACAATTCTGGTTATGCAAAACTACTCTCTAGAAGAGAGAGA